>NW_024751563.1:0-26472 GCF_018991925.1 Homarus americanus
ACTCTTGTTATACTCGATCATGGGACGTTATTATACTCGATCAGGGGACTTTGTTATACTCGATGAGGGGCCTTTGTTATACTCGATCAGGGGACTTTGTTACACTCGATCAGGGGACTTTTTGTACTCGATCAGGGGAATTTGTTATACTCGATCAGGTGACGTTATTATACTCGATAAGGGGACTTTGTTATAATCGATGAGGGGCCTTTGTTATACTCGATCAGGGGACTTTGTTATACTCGATCAGGGGACTTTGTTGTACTCGATCAGGGGGCTTTGTTGTACTCGATGAAGGGCCTTGTTATACTCGATAAGGGGCCATTGTTATACTCATGATCAGGGGACTTTGTTATACTCGATGAGGGGCCTTTGTTATGTTTGATCAGGGGACTTTGTTAAACTCGATCAGGGGACTTTGTTATGCTCGATCAAGGGGCTTAGTTATACTCGATCAGTGGACTTTGTTATACTCGATCAGGGGACTTTGTTATACTCGATGAGGGGCCTTTGTTTTACTCTATCAGATGACTTTGTGATATTGGATCTAGGCACTTTGTTATACTCGATCAGGGTTCTTTGTTATTCTTGATCAGGGGACTTTGTTATACTCGACTATTAGGGCCTTTTGTTTTACCTGTTAACTCGCGGACTTTGTTATACTCTCGATGAGGCCTTTTGTTATACTCTCGATCGGGGGACTTCGGTTATACTCGATCAGGGGACTTTGTTATACCTCGATGAGAGCCTTGTTACACTCTCGATCAGACTTTGTTATACTCGATAAGGGCCCATGTTATACTCAATCAGGGACTTTGTTATACTCGATCAGGACTGTTGTACTGATGAGGGCCTTATATACTCGATCAGGGGTCTTGTTTATACTCGATCAGTGGACTTTGTTATACTCGATCAGGGGACTTTAATATACTCGATCATTGGACTTTGCAATACTCGATGAGGGGGCTTTGTTATGTTTGATCAGGGGACTTTGTTATACTCGATCAGGGGACTTTGTTATACTCGATCAGGGGCCTTTGTTATACTTGATGAGGAGCCTTTATTACACTCGATCAGGGGAATTTGTTATACTCGATAAGGGGCCTTTGTTATACTCGATCAGGGGACTTTGTTATACATGATCAGGGGACTTTGTTATACTCGATCAGGGGATTTTGTTATATACGATGAGGGGCTTTGTTATTCTTGATGAGGGGACTTTGTTATACTCAATCAGGGGCCTTTGTTTTACTCGATGAGGGGCCTTTGCTATGCTCGATGAGGGGCCTTTGTTATACGCGATGAGGAGGCTTTGTTATACTCGTTCAGGGGACGTTATTATACTCTATCAGGGGACTTTGTTATACTCGATCAGGGATCTTTGTTATACTCAATCAGTGGACTTTGCTATATTCGATCAGGGAAGTTTGTTATACTCTATCAGGGGACTTTGTTATACTCGATCACGGATCTTTGTTATCCTCGTTCAGGGAGCTTTGTTCTACTCGATCAGGGGGCTTTGTTATACTTGATCACGGGACTTTGTTAAGCTCGATCAGGGGCTTTTGTTATACTCGATGAGGGAGCTTTGTTATTCTCGATCATGAGGGCTTTGTTATACTTGATTAGGGGACTTTATTATACTCGATCAGTGATCTTTGTTTTACACGTTCAGGGGTCTTTGTTATACTCGTTGAGGAGACTTTGTTATACTCGATCAGGGGACTTTGTTATACTCGATCAGGAGACATTCTTTTACTCGATGAGGGGACTCTGCTATACTCGATGAGGGGCCTTTGTTATACTCGATCAGTAGACTTTAAAATACTCGATCAGGGGACTTTGTTATACTCGATAAGGGGACTTTGTTATACTCGATGAGGGGGCTTTGTTATACTTGATGAGGGGACTTTGTTATACTGGATCAGGGGACTTTGTTATGCTCGATCAAGTGGCTTTGTTATACTCGATGAGGGGCCTTTGTTTTATTCAACTAGGGGACTTTGTTATACTCGATCAGGGGACTTTGTTATACTCGACCAGGGGCCTTTGTTGTACTCGATCAGGGTCCTTTTTTGTACTCGATCAGGGCCGTGTGTTATACTCGATAAGGGGCCTTTGTTATAATCGATTAGAGGACTTTGTTATGCTCGATCAGGGGACTTTGTTATACTCGATGAGGGGCCTCTGTTATACTCGATCAGGGGACTTTGTTACACTCGATCAGGGGTATTTGTTTTACTCGATAAGGTGGACTTTGTTATACTCGATAAGGGGACTTTGTTATACTCAATCAGGGGCCTATGTTATACTCGAACAGGAGCCTTTGTTATACTCGATGAGGGGGCTTTGTTATACTCGATGAGGGGGCTTTGTTATACTCGATGAGGGGGCTTTGTTATACTCGATCAGGGGACTTTGTTATACTCGATAAGGGGACTTTGTTATACTCGATCAGGGGACTTTGTTATACTCGATCAGGGGACGTTATTATACTCGATCAGGGGACTATGGTACCTGATGAGGGGCCTTGTTATACTGACTGGGGATTTTGTTTATACCTCGACTGGGACTTTGTTATACTGATGAGGGGCTTTTGTTATACTCTGCTTATGGTTTCCTGTTATACTCGATCAGGGACTTTGTTATACCGATCAGGGGACCTTGTTATACTCCGATCAGGGGACTTGTTATACCGATCAGGGATCTTTTATATACCCTAATTAGGCCCTTTGGTTGTACCGGGATCAGGGCCTTTGTTGTACCGATCAGGGGCGTAAGTTATACCGAAGGGCCTTGTATAATCGATTGTGTAATTTGTTATGCCTCGATCGACTTTAGGCACTCGATAAGGGGGCTTGTTATACTCAATCAGGGGCCTTTGTTATACTCGAACAGGGGCCTTTGTTATACTCGATGAGAGGGCTTTGTTATACTCGATGAGGGGGCTCTGTTATACTCGATGAGGGGGCTTTGTTATACTCGATCAGGGGACTTTGTTATACTCGATAAGGGGACTTTGATATACTCGATCAGGGGACTTTGTTATACCCGATCAGTGGACTTTGTTTTACTCGATCAGGGGACTTTGTTATACTCGATCCGGCGACTTTGTTATACTCGATCAGGCGAATTTGTTATACACGATCAGGGGACTTTGTTATACTCGATCAGGGGACTCTGTTATACGCGATTAAGGGGCTTTGTTATACTTGATCAGGGGAGTTTGTTATACTCGATCAGGGGCCTTTGTTGTACTCGATGAGGGGCCTTTGTTACACTCGATCAGGGGACTTTGTTATAGTTGATCAGGGCAGATCATTGGACTTTGTTATACTCGATCAGAGGACTTTAATATACTCGATCAGGGGACTTTGCTATACTCGATGAGGGGCCTTTGTTTTACTCTATCAGATGACTTTGTTATACTTTGATCTGGGCACTTTGTTTTACTCGATCAAGTGACCTTGTTTTACTCAATCAGGGGACTTTGTTATACTCGATTAGGGGGCTTTGTTATTCTCGATCAGGGGATTTTGTTATACTCGATCAGGGGACTTTGTTTTACTCGATCAGGGGACTTTGTTATACTCGACCAGGGGCCTTTGTTATACTGGATCAGGGGCCATTGTCATACTCGATTAGGGGACTTTGTTATTCTTGATGAGGGGCCTTTGTTATACTCGATGAGGGGACTTTTTATACTCGATCAGGGGACATTGTTATACTCGATGAGGAGCCTGAACACTTTTGATCAGGGGACTTTGTTATACTGGGATCAGGAGTACTTTCGCGGCATGCTCAAAAGGATCAGGGGCTTTGTTATACCTGGATCAGTGGACTTTGTTATACTCGATCAGGGACTTTTGTTATACTTTGCGAGGGCCTTTGTTTTACCTCATCGTAAATGATCTTTGTTATACTGGATATAGAATTTTTCGGTTATACCCGATCAGGTTCTTGTTATACTGATGAGGGGCCTCTGTTATACCTCGACTAGACTTTGCTACACCCGGATCAGGGTATTTGTTTACTCGATAAGGTGGACTTCTATTATACTCGATAAGGACTTTGTTATGTTCAACGTCAGGGACTTGCCATACTCGATGAGGGGCCTTTTGTTATACTCGATCAGGGACTTTTGTTATACCTCGATCATCAGGGCCTTTTGGTATACTCGGATCAGGGCCTTTATACTCGACTAGCCTTTGGTTATAATTTCGATCGGGGGACTTTGTTATACTCGATTAGAGGACTTTGTTATACTCGATGAAGGGGCTTTGTTGTACTCGATCAAGGGCCTTTGTTATACTCGATAAGGGGCCATTGTTATTCTCGATCAGGGAAATTTGTTATACTCGATAAGGGTACTTTGTTATAATCGATGAGGGGGCTTTGTTATACTTGATCAGGGGACTTTGTTATACTCGATCAGGGGTCTTTGTTATGCTCGATGAGGGGCCTTTGTTTTACTCTATCAGATGACTTTGTTATACTTTGATCTAGGGACTTTGTTTTACTCGATCAGGGGACCTTGTTTTACTCAATCAGGGGACATTGTTTTACTCGATCAGGGGGCTTTGTTATACTCGATCAGGGGATTTTGTTATACTCGATCAGGGGACATTGTTTTACTCGATTAGGGGACTTTGTTATACTCGACCAGGGGCCTTTGTTATACTGGATCAGGGGCCTTTGTCATACTCGATAAGGGGACTTTGTTATTCTTGATGGGGGGCCTTTGTTATACTCGATGAGGGGACTTTTTATACTCGGTCAGGGGACATTGTTATACTCGATGAGGGGACTTTCTTATACTCGATGAGGAATCTTTGTTATACTTGATGAGGGGACTTTGTTATACTCGATCAGGGGACTTTGTTGTACTC
Source organism: Homarus americanus (assembly GCF_018991925.1). Classification (NCBI taxonomy): domain Eukaryota; kingdom Metazoa; phylum Arthropoda; class Malacostraca; order Decapoda; family Nephropidae; genus Homarus; species Homarus americanus. The sequence goes on from NW_024751563.1 coordinate 4,890, forward strand.
GATTAGGGGCTTTGTTGTACTCGATGAGGGGCCTTGTTATACTCGATAAGGGGCCATTGTTATACTCAATCAGGGGACTTTGTTATACCCGATGACTGGCCTTTGTTATGTTTGATCAGGGGACTTTGTTATACTTGATCAGCGGACTTTGTTATTCTCGATCAAGGGGCTTTGTTATACTCGATCAGTGGACTTTGTTATACTCGATCAGGGGACTTTGTTATACTCGATGAGGGGCCTTTGTTTTACTCTATCAAATGACTTTGTTATACTGGATCTAGGGACTTTGTTATACTCGATCAGGGTTCTTTGTTATACTCGATGAGGGGCCTCTGTTATACTCGATCAGGGGACTTTGTTACACTCGATCAGGGGTATTTGTTTTACTCGATAAGGTGGACTTTGTTATACTCGATAAGGGGACTTTGTTATACTCAATCAGGGGCCTTTGTTATACTCGAACAGGAGCCTTTGTTATACTCGATGAGGGGGCTTTGTTATACTCGATGAGGGGGCTTTGTTATACTCGATCAGGGGACTTTGTTATACTCGATTAGGGGGACTTGTTATTATACTCGATCAGGGACTTTGTTACACTCGATCAGGGACGTTATTATACTCGATCAGGGGACTGTGTTATACTCGATGAGGGGCCTTTGTTATACTCGATCAGGGGACTTTGTTACACTCGATCAGGGGACTTTGTTATACTCGATGAGGGGCCTTTGTTATACTCGATGAGGAGCCTTTGTTATACTCGATCAGGGGACTTTGTTATACTCGATCAGGGGACTTCGTTATACTCGATCAGGGGACTTTGTTATACTCGATCAGGGATCTTTGTAATACTCGACCAGGGTCCTTTGTTGTACTCGATCAGGGGCCTTTGTTGTACTCGATCAGGGGCGTGTGTTATACTCGATAAGGGGCCTTTGGTATAATCGATTAGGGCACTTTGTTATGCTCGATCCGGGGACTTTGTTATACTCGATAAGGGGGCTTTGTTATACTCAATCAGGGGCCTTTGTTATACTCGAACAGGGGCCTTTGTTATACTCGATGAGGGGGCTTTGTTATACTCGATGAGGGCGCTTTGTTATACTCGATGAGGGGGCTTTGTTATACTCGATCAGGGGACTTTGTTATACTCGATAAGGGGACTTTGATATACTCGATCAGGGATTCCTTGTTATACCCGGGATCAGTGGACTTTGGTTTTACCTCGATCAGGGAGAATTTCGTTATACTGATCAGGCGACTTTGTTATACCGATCAGGCGAATTTGTTATACACGATCAGGGACTTGTTATACTGATCAGTGTGACTTTTGTTATACTCGATGAGGGGACTTTGTTATACTCGATCAGGGGCCTTTGTTATACTCGATTAGGGGACTTTGTTATACTCAATCAGGGGACTTTGTTATACTCGATAAGGGGACTTTGTTTTACTCGATGAGGGGGCTTTGTTATACTTGATGAGGGGACTTTCTTATACTCGATCAGGGGACTTTCTTATGCTCGATCAAGTGGCTTTGTTATACTCGATGAGGGGCCTTTGTTTTACTCTACTAGGGGACTTTGTTATACTCGACCAGGGGCTTTGTTGTACTCGATCAGGGGCCTTTGTTGTACTCGATCAGGGGCGTGTGTTATACTCGATAAGGGGCCTTTGTTATAATCGATTAGGGGACTTTGTTATGCTCGATCAGGGGACTTTGTTATACTCGGGATAAGGGGGGCTTTGTTATACCCAATCAGGGGCCTTTGGTTATAGTCTTTTTTTAAAACAGGGGCCTTTGTTATACTCGATCGGGGGACTTTGTTATACTCGATTAGGGGACTTTGTTACACTCGATGATGAGCCTTTGTTACACTCGATCAGGGGACTTTGTTATACTCGATAAGGGGCCCTTGTTATACTCAATCAGGGGACTTTGTTATACTCGATCAGGGGACTTTGTTGTACTTGATGAGGGGCCTTAGTTATACTCGATTAGGGGGCTTTGTTATACTCGATCAGGGGGCTTTGTTATGTTATACTTGATCAGAGGTCTTTGTTATACTCGATCAGTGGACTTTGTTATACTCGATCAGGGGACTTTAATATACTCGATCATTGGACTTTGCAATACTCGATGAGGGGGCTTTGTTATGTTTGATCAGGGGACTTTGTTATACTCGATCAGGGGACTTTGTTATACTCGATCAGGGGCCTTTGTTATACTTGATGAGGAGCCTTTGTTACACTCGATCAGGGGAATTTGTTATACTCGATAAGGGGCCTTTGTTATACTCGATCAGGGGACTTTGTTATACATGATCAGGGGACTTTGTTATACTCGATCAGGGGATTTTGTTATATACGATGAGGGGCTTTGTTATTCTTGATGAGGGGACTTTGTTATAATCAATCAGGGGCCTTTGTTTTACTCGATGAGGGGCCTTTGCTATGCTCGATGAGGGGCCTTTGTTATACGCGATGAGGAGGCTTTGTTATACTCGATCAGGGGACGTTATTATACTCTATCAGGGGACTTTGTTATACTCGATCAGGGATCTTTGTTATACTCAATCAGTGGACTTTGCTATATTCGATCAGGGAAGTTTGTTATACTCTATCAGGGGACTTTGTTATACTCGATCACGGATCTTTGTTATCCTCGTTCAGGGAGCTTTGTTCTACTCGATCAGGGGGCTTTGTTATACTTGATCACGGGACTTTGTTAAGCTCGATCAGGGGCTTTTGTTATACTCGATGAGGGAGCTTTGTTATTCTCGATCAGGAGGGCTTTGTTATACTTGATTAGGGGACTTTATTATACTCGATCAGTGATCTTTGTTTTACACGTTCAGGGGTCTTTGTTATACTCGTTGAGGAGACTTTGTTATACTCGATCAGGGGACTTTGTTATACTCGATCAGGAGACATTCTTTTACTCGATGAGGGGACTCTGCTATACTCGATGAGGGGCCTTTGTTATACTCGATCAGTAGACTTTAATATACTCGATCAGGGGACTTTGCTATACTCGATGAGGGGCCTTGCTGCAATTCGATCAGGCCTTGTTATACTCTGACAGAGGGCCTTGTTATACTCGATCAGGGACTTTTATACCTCGACCAGGGGCCTTTGTTATACTCGATCATGGGACTTTGTTATACACAATCAGGGGACTTTGTTATACTCGATCAGAGGCCTTTGTTATACTCGATCGGGGGACTTTGCTATACTCGATGAAGGGGCTTTGTTGTACTCGATCAAGGGCCTTTGATATACTCGATAAGGGGACTTTGTTATAATCGATGAGGGGGCTTTGCTATACTTGATCAGGGGACTTTGTTATACTCGATCAGGGGACTTTGTTATGCTCGATGAGGGGCCTTTGTTTTACTCTATCAGATGACTTTGTTATACTTTGATCTGGGGACTTTGTTTTACTCGATCAGGGGACTTTGCTATACTTTGATCTGGGACTCTTGCTTTACTCGATTAGGATCTTGTTTTACTCAATCAGGGACTTTGTTATACTCGATCAGGGATTTTGTTATACTCGGTCAGGACTTTGTTGTTTGATGAGGGGCTTGTTATACTCTCTATCGGGGACTTTGTTATACTCTATCAGGGCACTTTGTTATACCTGGATCAGGATCTTTTGTTATACTCGATCAGGGGACTTTGTTATACTCGATCAGGGGACTTTGTTATGCTCGATGAGGGGCCTTTGTTTTACTCTATCAGATGACTTTGTTATACTGATCTGGGGACTTTGTTATACTCGATTAGGGGACACTCGATTAGGGATCTTTGTTATCCTCGTTCAGGGGGCTTTGTTATACTCGGTCAGGTGACTTTGTTATACTCGATGAGGGGCTTTGTTATACTCTATCAGGGGACTTTGTTATACTCTATCAGGGCACTTTGTTATACTCGGATCAGGGATCTTTGTTATACTCGTTCAGAGGGCTTTGTTATACTCGGTCAGGTGACTTTGTTATACTCGATGAGGGGCTTTGTTATATTCTATCAGGGGACTTTGTTATACTCGATCAGGGATCTTTGGTATACTCGTTCAGGGGGCTTTGTTATACTCGATCAGGGAACTTTGTTATACTCGATTAAGGGGCTTTGTTATATTTGATCAGGGGACTTTGTTTTACTCGATCAGGGGTCTTTGTTATACTCGATCAGCTGACTTTGTTATACTCGTTCAGGGGACTCTGTTATTTTCGATGAGGGGGCTTTGTTATGCTCGATTAGGGGCCTTTGTTATACTCGATCAGGGGACTTTGTTATACTCGATCAGGCGACGTTGTTATACTCGATCAGGGGACTTTGTTATACACCATCAGGGGACTTTGTTATACTCGATGAGGGGCTTTGTTATACTCTATCAGGGGACTTTGTTATACTCTATCAGGGCACTTTGTTATACTCGATCAGGGATCTTTGTTATACTCGTTCAGAGGGCTTTGTTATACTCGGTCAGGTGACTTTGTTATACTCGATGAGGGGCTTTGTTATATTCAATCAGGGGACTTTGTTATACTCGATCAGGGATCTTTGGTATACTCGTTCAGGGGGCTTTGTTATACTCGATCAGGGAACTTTGTTATACTCGATTAAGGGGCTTTGTTATATTTGATCAGGGGACTTTGTTTTACTCGATCAGGGGATTTGTTATACTCGATCAGCTGACTTTGTTATACTTGTTCAGGGGACTCTGTTATTTTCGATGAGGGGGCTTTATTATACTCGATTAGGGGCCTTTGTTATACTCGATAAGGGGACTTTGTTATACTCGATCAGGCGACGTTGTTATACTCGATCAGGGGACTTTGTTATACTCGACCAGGGGCCTTTGTTATTCTCGATCAGGGGACTTTGTTATACACAATCAGGGGACTTTGTTATACTCGATCAGGGGCCTTTGTTATACTCGATCGGGGGACTTTGTTATACTCGATGAAGGGGCTTTGTTGTACTCGATCAAGGGCTTTTGTTATACTCGATAAGGGGCCATTGTTATACTCGATCAGGGAAATTTGTTATACTCGATAAGGGGACTTTGTTATAATCGATGAGGGGGGCTTTGTTATACCTGATCAGGGGACTTTGTTATACTCGATCAGTGGACTTTGTTATGCTCGATAGAGGGCCTTTGTTTCTCTATCAGATGACTTTGTTATACTTTGATCTGGGGACTTTGTTTTACTCGATCCAGGGGACCTTGTTTACTCAATCCAGGGGACTTTGTTATACTCGATCAGGGATTTTGTTATACTCGATCAGGGGACTTTGTTTTACTCGATTAGGGGACTTTATTATTATACACGACCAGGGGCCTTTGTTATACTGGATCAGGGGCCTTTGTCATACTCGGGAATTTGTTATTCATGATGGGGGGCCTTTGTTATACTCGATGAGGGGACTTTTATTCTCGATCAGAGGTTGGCTTTATCTCGATGAGGGGACTTTATTCTCGATGAGCCTTTGTTATACTCGATCAGGGGATTTTGTTATACTCGATCAGGGTCCTTTGTTATACTCGATGAGGGGACTTTTTATACTCGATCAGGCGACATTGTTATCTCGATGAGGGGACTTTGTTATACTCGATGAGGAGCCTTTATTATACTCGATAAGGGGACTTTGTTATACTCGATCAGGGGACTTCGTTGTACTCGATTAGGGGGCTTTGTTGTACTCGATGAGGGGCCTTGTTATACTCGATAAGGGGCCATTGTTATACTCGATCAGGGGACTTTGTTAATACTCGATGAGGGGCCTTTGTTATGTTTGATCAGGGGACTTTGTTATACTCGATCAGGTGACTTTGTTATACTCGATCAGGGGCCTTTGTTTTACTCTATCAAATGACTTTGTTATACTGGATTTAGGGACTTTGTTATACTCGATCAGGGTTCTTTGTTATTCTTGATCAGGGGACTTTGTTATACTCGATCAGGGGACTTTGTTATACTCGATCGGGGACTTTGTTATACTCGATGAGGGCCTTTGTTATACTCGATCTGGGGACTTTGTTATACTTGATCAGGGGACTTTGTTATACTCGATGAGGAGCCTTTGTTACAATCGATCAGGGGAAATTGTTATACTCGATAAGGGGCCTTTGTTATACTCAATCAGGGGACTTTGTTATACTCGATCAGGGGGCTTTGTTATACTCGATCAGGGGGCTTTGTTATGCTTGATCAGGGGTCTTTGTTATACTCGATCAGTGGACTTTGTTATACTCGATCAGGGGCCTTTGTTATGCTTGATCAGGGGTCTTTGTTATACTCGATCAGTGGACTTTGTTATACTCGATCAGGGGACTTTAATATACTCGATCATTGGACTTTGCAAGACTCGATGAGGGGGCTTTGTTATGTTTGATCAGGGGACTTTGTTATACTCGATCAGTGGACTTTGTTGTACTTGATGAGGGGCCTTAGTTATACTCGATTAGGGGGCTTTGTTATACTCGATCAGGGGGCTTTGTTATACTTGATCAGAGGTCTTTGTTATACTCGATCAGTGGACTTTGTTATACTCGATCAGGAGACTTTAATATACTCGATCATTGGACTTTGCAATACTCGATGAGGGGGCTTTGTTATGTTTGATCAGGGGACTTTGTTATACTCGATCAGTGGGACTTTGTTATACTCGATCAGGGGGCTTTGTTATACTCGATGAGGAGCCTTTATTACACTCGATCAGGGGACTTTGTTATACTCGATAAGGGGCCTTTGTTATACTCGATCAGGGGACTTTGTTATACTTGATCAGGGGACTTTGTTATACTCGATCAGGGGATTTTGTTATACACGATGAGGGGCTTTGTTATTCTTGAGGAGGGGACTTTGTTATACTCTATCAGGGGCCTTTGTTTTACTCGATGAGGGGCCTTTGCTGTACTCGATCAGGGGCCTTTGTTATACTCGATGAGGGGGCTTTGTTATACTCGATCAGGGGACTTTATTATACTCTATCAGGGGACTTTGTTATACTCGATCAGGGATCTTTGTTATACTCGATCAGTGGACTTTGCTATATTCGATGAGGGACGTTTGTTATACTCTATCAGGGATCTTTGTTATCCTCGTTCAGGGAGCTTTGTTCTACCCGATCAGGGGTCTTTGTTATACTTGATCAGGGGACTTTGTTATGCTCGATCAGGGGCTTTTGTTATACTCGATGAGGGAGCTTTGTTATACTCGAGAAGGGGGCTTTGTTATACTTTATCAGGGGTCTTTGTTATACTCGATCAGTGGACTTTGCTATACTCGATCAGGGAACTTTGTTATACTCTATCAGGGCTCTTTTTATACTCGATCAGGTATCTTTGTTATACTCGTTGAGGGGGCTTTGTTATACTCGTTCAGGTGACTTTGTTATACTCGATAAGGGGACTTTGTTATACTCGACCAGGGGCCTTTGTTGTTCTCGATCAGGGGCGTGTGTTATACTCAATCAGGGGCCTTTGTTATACTCGAACAGGAGCCTTTGTTATACTCGGTGAGGGGGCTTTGTTATACTCGATGAGGGGCTTTGTTATACTCGATCAGGGGACTTTGTTATACTCGATAAAGGGGACTTTGTTATGCTCGATCAGGGAACTTTGTTATACTCCGATCAGGGGACGTTATTATACTCGATCAGGGACTTTGTTATTCTTGATGAGGGCCTTTGTTATACTCGATGGGGACTTTGTTATACTCGAACAGGGGACTTTGTTATACTCGATGAGACGCTGTTATACTCGATGAGGCCTTTGTTATACTCGATCCAGGGAATTTGTTATATTCGATCATGGGACATTACTATACTCGACCAGGGAACTTTGTTATACACGATCAGGGGACATGTTATACTCGATCAGAGGATGTGTTATACTCAACAGGCGGCCTTTGTTATACTCGATCATGGGACTTTGTTATACTCGATTAGGGGACTTTGTTATCCTCGATCAGGGGCCTTTGTTATATCGATCAGGGGCCTTTGTTATACTATATAAGGGGCTTTTGTTATACTCGAACCAGGAGAATTTGTGAAACTCGATCATGAGACTTTGTTATACTCGATGAGGGCCTTTGTTATACTCGATCAGGGGACTTTGTTACTCGATCAGGGGACTTTGTACTCGATCAGAATTTGTTATACTCGATCAGGTGACGTTATTTTACTCGATAACGGGACTGTTTACTCTGATAGGGGCCTTTATTATACTCGATCCAGGGGACTTTGTTACACTCCAATCAGGGACTTTTGTACTCGACCAGGGGACTTTGTTGGCCGCACTTGATCAGGGGTCTTTGTTATACTCGATCAGTGGACTTTGTTATACTCGATCAGGGGACTTTAATATACTCTATCATTGGACTTTGCAATACTCGATGAGGGGGCTTTGTTATGTTTGATCAGGGGACTTTGTTAAACTCGATCAGGGAACTTTGTTCTACTCGATCAAGGGGCTTTGTTATACTCGATCAGTGGAATTTGCTATATACTCGATCAGGGGACTTTGTTACACTCGATGAGGGGCCTTTGTTTTACTCTATCAGATGACTTTGTTATACTGGATCTAGGGACTTTGTTATACTCGATCAGGGTTCTTTGTTATTCTTGATCAGGGGACTTTGTTATACTCGACTAAGGGCCTTTGTTTTACTCAATCAGGGGACTTTGTTATACTCGATGAGGGCCTTTGTTATACTCGATCGGGGGACTTTGTTATACTCGATCAGGGGACTTTGTTATACTCGATGAGGAGCCTTTGTTACACTCGATCAGGGGACTTTGTTATACTCGATAAGGGGCCTTTGTTATACTCAATCAGGGGACTTTGTTATACTCGATGAGGGGGCTTTGTTATACTTGATCAGGGGTCTTTGTTATACTCGATCAGTGGACTTTGTTATACTCGATCAGGGGACTTTAATATACTCGATCAGGGGACTTTGTTATACATGATCAGGGGCCTTTGTTTTACTCGATGAGGGGCCTTTGCTGTACTCGATGAGGGTTTTTTGTTATACTCGATGAGGGGGCTTTGTTATACTCGATCAGGGGACGTTATTATACTCTATCAGGGGACTTTGTTATACTCGATCAGGGATCTTTGTTATACTCGATCAGTGGACTTTGCTATATTCGATCAGGGAAGTTTGTTATACTCTATCAGGGGACTTTGTTATACTCGATCAGGGGCCTTTGTTATCCTCGTTCAGGGAGCTTTGTTCTACTCGATCAGGGGGCTTTGTTATACTTGATCACGGGACTTTGTTATGCTCGATCAGGGGCTTTTGTTATACTCGAAGAGGGAGCTTTGTTATACTCGATCAGGGGGGCTTTGTTATACTTGATTCGGGGACTTTGTTATTCTCGATCAGGGATCTTTGTTTTACATGTTCAGGGGTCTTTGTTATACTCGTTGAGGGGACTTTGTTATACTCGATCAGGGGACATTCTTTTACTCGATGAGGGGACTTTGCTATACTCGATGAGGGGCCTTTGTTATACTCGATCAGTAGACTTTAATATACTCGATCAGGGGACTTTGCTATACTCGATCAGGGGCCTTTGTTATACTCGATTAGGGGACTTTGTTATACTCAATCAGGGGACTTTGTTATACTCGATAAGGGGACTTTGTTATACTCGATGAGGGGGCTTTGTTATACTTGATGAGGGGACTTTGTTATACTCGATCAGGAAACTTTGTTATGCTCGATCAAGTGACTTTCTTATACTCGATGAAAGGCCTTTGTTTTACTCTACTAGGGGACTTTGTTATACTCGATCAGGGGACTTTGTTATACTCGACCAGGGGCCTTTGTTGTACTCGATCAGGGGCCTTTGTTGTACTCGATCAGGGGCATGTGTTATACTCGATAAGGGGCCTTTGTTATAATCGATTAGGGGACTTTGTTATGCTCGATCAGGGGACTTTGTTATACTCGATGAGGGGCCTCTGTTATACTCGATCAGGGGACTTTTATTACACTCGATCAGGGGTATTTGTTTTACTCGATAAGGTGGACTTTGTTATACTCGATAAGGGGACTTTGTTATACTCAATCAGGGGCCTTTGTTATTCTCGATGAGGGGGCTTTGTTATACTCGATCAGGGGACTTTGTTATACTCGATCAGGGGACTTTGTTATACTCGGTGAGGGGCCTTTGTTATACTTGATGAGGGGACTTTGTTACACTCGATGAGGGGACTTTGTTACACTCGATCAGCGGATTTTGTTATACTCGATCAGGGGACTTTATTATACTGGATCAGGGGACGTTATTATACTCGATCAGGGGACTTTGTTATACTTTATCAGGGCACTTTGTTATACTCGATCAGGTATCTTTGTTATACTCGTTCAGGGGGCTTAGTTATACTCGTTCAGGGGGCTTTGTTATATTCGTTCAGGTGACTTTGTTATACTCGATCAGGGGACTTTGTTATTCTCGATCAAGAGACTTTCTTATACTCGATGAGGGATCTTTTTATACTTGATCAGTGGACTTTGTTATACTCGATTAGGGGACTTTAATATACTCGATCAGGGGACTTTGCTATACTCGATCAGGGGGCTTTGTTATACTCTATCAGGGGACGTTGTTATACTCGATCAGAGGACTTTGATATACTCGATCAGGGGACTTTGTTATACTCGATCAGGGGGCTTTGTTATACTCGATCAGTGGGCTTTGTTATACTCGATCACGGGACTTTGTTATACTCTATCAGGGCACTTTGTTATACTTGATCAGGTATCTTTGTTATTCTCGTTCAGGGGGCTTAGTTATACTCGTTCAGGGGGCTTTGTTATATTCGTTCAGGTGACTTTGTTATACTCGATCAGGGGACTTTGTTATTTTCGACCAGGAGACTTTCTTATACTCGATGAGGGATCTTTTTATACTTGATGAGTGGACTTTGTTATACTCGATCAGGGGACTTTAATATACTCGATCAGGGGACTTTGCTATACTCGATCAGGGGGCTTTGTTATACTCTATCAGGGGACGTTGTTATACTCGATAAGGCGACTTTGATATACTCGATCAGGGGACTTTGTTATACTCAATCAGGGGTCTTTGTTTTACTCGATAAGGGGCCTTTGTTATACTCGATCAGGGGACTTTGTTATACTCGATCAAGGGCCTTTGTTATACTCGATCAGGGGGCTTTGTTATACTCAATCAGGGGGCTTTGTTATACTCGATAAGGGGGCTTTGTTATACTCGATGAAGGGCCTTTGTTATACTCGATCAGGGTCCTTTGTATTACTCGATTAGGGGCCTTTGTTATACTCGATCGGGGGACTTTGTTATACTCGATCAGGGACTTTCTTATACTCGATCAGGGGCCTTTGTTATACTCGATCAGGGGACGTTATTATACTCGATCAGGGGACTTTGTTATACTCGATGAGGGGCCTTTGTTATACTCGATCAGGAGACTTTGTTACACTCGATCAGGGGACTTTTTTTTACTCGATGAGGGGAATTTGTTATACTCGATCAGGTGACGTTATTATACTCGATAAGGGGACTTTGTTATACCCGATGAGGGGACGTTGTTGTACTCGATCAGGGGGCTTTGTTGTACTCGATGAGGGGCCTTGTTATACTCGATAAGGGGCCATTGTTTTACTCGATCAGGGGACTTTGTTATACTCGATGAGGGGCCTTTGTTATGTTTGATCAGGAGACTTTGTTATACTCGATCAGGGGACTTTGTTATGCTCGATCAAGGGGCTTTGTTATACTCAATCAGTGGACTTTGTTATACTCGATCAGGGGACTTTGTTATACTCGATGAGGGGCCTTTGTTTTACTCTATCAGATGACTTTGTTATACTGGATCTAGGGACTTTGTTATACTCGATCAGGGTTCTTTGTTATTCTTGATCAGGGGACTTTGTTATACTCGATCGGGGGACTTTGTTATACTCGATCAGAGGACTTTGTTATACTCGATGAGGAGCCTTTGTTACATTCGGTCAGGGGACTTTGTTATACTCGATAAGGGGCCTTTGTTATACTCAATCAGGGGACTTTGTTATACTCGATCAGGGGGCTTTGTTATACTCGATCAGGGGGCTTTGTTATGCTTGATCAGGGGTCTTTGTTATACTCGATCAGTGGACTTTGTTATACTCGATCAGGGGACTTTAATATTCTCGATCATTGGACTTTGCAATACTCGATGAGGGGGCTTTGTTATGTTTGATCAGGGGACTTTGTTATACTCGATCAGGGGACTTTGTTATACTCGATCAGGGGCCTTTGTTATACTTGATGAGGAGCCTTTGTTACACTCGATCAGGGGAATTTGTTATACTCGATAAGGGGCCTTTGTTATACTCGATCAGGGGACTTTGTTATACATGATCAGGGGACTTTGTTATACTCGATCAGGGGATTTTGTTATATACGATGAGGGGCTTTGTTATTCTTGATGAGGGGACTTTGTTATACTCAATCAGGGGCCTTTGTTTTACTCGATGAGGGGCCTTTGCTATGCTCGATGAGGGGCCTTTGTTATACGCGATGAGGAGGCTTTGTTATACTCGATCAGGGGACGTTATTATACTCTATCAGGGGACTTTGTTATACTCGATCAGGGATCTTTGTTATACTCAATCAGTGGACTTTGCTATATTCGATCAGGGAAGTTTGTTATACTCTATCAGGGGACTTTGTTATACTCGATCACGGATCTTTGTTATCCTCGTTCAGGGAGCTTTGTTCTACTCGATCAGGGGGCTTTGTTATACTTGATCACGGGACTTTGTTAAGCTCGATCAGGGGCTTTTGTTATACTCGATGAGGGAGCTTTGTTATTCTCGATCAGGAGGGCTTTGTTATACTTGATTAGGGGACTTTATTATACTCGTTCAGGGATCTTTGTTTTACACGTTCAGGGGTCTTTGTTATACTCGTTGAGGAGACTTTGTTATACTCGATCAGGGGACTTTGTTATACTCGATCAGGAGACATTCTTTTACTCGATGAGGGGACTCTGCTATACTCGATGAGGGGCCTTTGTTATACTCGATCAGTGAACTTTAATATACTCGATCGAGGACTTTCCTTATACTCGATGAAGGCCTTTGTTATACTCGATGAGAGGACTTTGTTATACTCGATGAGGGCCTTTTTGTTATACTCGATTAGGGGGACTTTTATTTACACTCAATCAGGGGACTTTATTATACTCGATAAAGGGGACTTTTTATACTCGATGAGGGCTTTGTTATACTTGATGAGGGACTTTCTTATACTCGATCAGGGGACTTTGTTATGCTCGATCAAGTGGCTTTGTTATACTCGATGAGGGGCCTTTGTTTTACTCTACTTGGGGACTTTGTTATACTCGATCAGGGGACTTTGTTATACTCGACCAGGGGCTTTGTTGTACTCGATCAGGGGCCTTTGTTGTACTCGATCAGGGGCGTGTGTTATAATCGATAAGGGGCCTTTGTTATAATCGATTAGGGGACTTTGTTATGCACGATCAGGGGACTTTGTTATACTCGATGAGGGGCCTCTGTTATACTTAATCAGGGGACTTTGTTACACTCAATCAGGGGTATTTGTTTTACTCGATAAGGTGGACTTTGTTATACTCGATAAGGGGACTTTGTTATACTCAATCAGGGGCCTTTGTTATACTCGAACAGGAGCCTTTGTTATACTCGATGAGGGGGCTTTGTTATACTCGATGAGGGGGCTTTGTTATACTCGATGAGGAGCCTTTGTTATACTCGATCAGGGGACTTTGATATACTCGATCAGAGGACTTTGTTATACCCGATCAGTGGACTTTGTTTTACTCGAACAGGGGACTTTGTTATACTCGATCAGGCGACTTTGTTATACTCGATCAGGCGAATTTGTTATACACGATCAGGGGACTTTGTTATACTCGATCAGGGGACTATGTTATACTTGATTAAGGGGCTTTGTTATACTTGATCAGGGGACTTTGTTACACTCGATCAGGGGCCTTTGTTGTACTCGATGAGGGGCCTTTGTTATACTCGATCAGGGGACTTTGTTATAGTTGATCAGGGCAGATCATTGGACTTTGTTATACTCGATCAGAGGACTTTAATATACTCGATCAGGGGACTTTGCTATACTCGATGAGGGGCCATTGTTTTACTCTATCAGATGACTTTGTTATACTTTGATCTGGGGACTTTGTTTTACTCGATCAGGTGACCTTGTTTTACTCAATCAGGGGACTCTGTTATACTCGATCAGGGGAATTTGTTTTACTCGATCAGGGGCCTTTGTTATATTCGACCAGGGGCCTTTGTTATACTGGATCAGGGGCCATTGTCATACTCGATAAGGGGACTTTGTTATTCTTGATGAGGGGCCATTGTTATACTCGATGAGGGGACTTTTTATACTCGATCAGGGGACATTGTTATACTCGATGAAGGGACTTTGTTATACTCGATAAGGGCCATTGTTATACTCGATCCGAGGACTTTGTTATACTCGATGAGGGGCCTTTGTTATGTTTGATCAGGGGACTTTGTTATACTCGATCAGGGGACTTTGTTATGCTCGATCAAGTGGCTTTGTTATACTCGATGAGGGGCCTTTGTTTTACTCTACTGGGGGACTTTGTTATACTCGATCAGGTGACTTTGTTATACTCGACCAGGGGCCTTTGTTGTACTCGATCAGGGGCCTTTGTTGTACTCGATCAAGGGCGTGTGTTATACTCGATAAGGGGCCTTTGTTATAATCGATTTGGGCACTTTGTTATGCACGATCAGGAGACTTTGTTATACTCGATAAGGGGGCTTTGTTATACTCAATGAGAGGCCTTTGTTATGCTCGAACAGGGGCCTTTGTTATACTCGATGAAGGGGCTTTGTTATACTCGATGAGGGGGCTTTGGTATACTCGATGAGGGGGCTTTGTTATACTCGATCAGGGGACTTTGTTATACTCGATAAGTGGACTTTGATATACTCGATCAGGGGACTTTGTTATACTCGATCAGGGGACGTTATTATACTCGATTAGGGGCCTTTGTTATACTCGATCAGGAGACTTTGTTATACTCGATCAGGGGACTTTGTTTTACTCGATCAGGGGACTTTGTTATACTCGATCAGGCGACTTTGTTATACTCGTTCAGGGGACTTTGTTATTTTCGATGAGGGGGCTTTGTTATACTCGATTAGGGGACTTTGTTATACACGATCAGGGGACTTTTTTATACCTGATCAGTGGACTTTGTTTTACTCGATCAGGGGACTTTGTTATACTCGATCAGGCGACGTTGTTATACTCGATCAGGGGATTTTGTTATACACGATCAGGGGACTTTGTTATTCTCGATCAGGGGACTTTGTTATACTCGATTAAGGGGCTTTGTTATACTTGATCAGCGGACTTTGTTATACTCGATCAGGGGCCTTTGTTGTACTCGACGAGGGGCCTTTGTTATACTGGATTAGGGGACTTTGTTATAGTTGATCAGGGCAGATCATTGGACTTTGTTATACTCGATCAGGGGACTTTAATATACTCGATCAGGGGACTTTGCTATACTCGATGAGGGGCCTTTGTTATACTCGATTAGGGGCCTTTGTTATACTCGATCAGGGGACTTTGTTATACACAATCAGGGGACTTTGTTATACTCGATCAGGGGCCTTTGTTATACTCGATCGGGGGACTTTGTTATACTCGATCTTTGTTAGATGGACTTTGTTATACTTGATCAGAGTACTTTGACATACTCGATCAGGGCGCTGTTATACTCGATCAGGGGACTTTGTTATACTCAATCAGGGTTTTGGTATACTCGATCGAGAGACGTTATTATACTCGATCAGGGACTTTGTTATACTCGATGAGGGCCTTTATTCTCGATCAGGGGACTTTGTTACACTCAGTGGGGGACTTTTTGTACTCGATCAGGTGAATTTGTTATACTCGATCAGGTGACGTTATTATACTCGATAAGGACATTGTTTTTACTCGATGAGGGCCTTTGTTATACTCGATCAGGGACTTTGTTATACTCGATCAGGGGACTTTGTTGTACTCGATCAGGGGGGCTTTGTTATACTCGATGAGGGCCTTAGTATATTCGATAAGGGGACTTTGTTTTACTCGATGAGGGGCCTTTTTTATACTCGATCAGGGGACTTTGTTATACTCGATCAGGGGACTTTGTTGTACTCGATCAGGGGGCTTTGTTGAACTCGATGAGGGGCTTGTTATTCTCGATAAGGGGCCATTGTTATACTCGATCAGGGGACTTTGTTATACTCGATGAGGGGCCTTTGTTATGTTTGATCAGGGGACTTTGTTAAACTCGATCAGGGGACTTTGTTATGCTCGATCAAGGGGCTTAGTTATACTCGATCAGTGGACTTTGTTATACTCGATCAGGGGACTTTGTTATACTCGATGAGGGGCCTTTGTTTTACTCTATCAGATGACTTTGTGATATTGGATCTAGGGACTTTGTTATACTCGATCAGGGTTCTTTGTTATTCTTGATCAGGGGACTTGTTATACTCGACTAGGGGCCTTTGTTTTACTCAATCAGTGGACTTTGTTATACTCGATGAGGGCCTTTGTTATACTCGATCGGGGGACTTTGTTATACTCGATCACGGGACTTTGTTATACTCGATGAGGAGCCTTTGTTACACTCGAACAGGGGACTTTGTTATACTCGATAAGGGGCCTTTGTTATACTCAATCAGGGGACTTTGTTATACTCGATCAGGAGAGTTTGTTGTACTTGATGAGGGGCCTTTGTTATACTCGATCAGGGGGCTTTGTTATACTCGATGAGGGGGCTTTGTTATACTTGATCAGGGGTCTTTGTTATACTCAATCAGTGGACTTTGTTATACTCGATCAAGGGACTTTAATATACTCGATCATTGGACTTTGCAATACTCGATGAGGGGGCTTTGTTATGTTTGATCAGGGGACTTTGTTATACTCGATCAGGGGACTTTGTTATACTTGATCAGGGGCCTTTGTTATACTCGATGAGGAGCCTTTGTTACACTCGATCAGGGGAATTTGTTATACTCGATAAGGGGCCTTTGTTATACTCGATCAGGGGACTTTGTTATACATGATCAGGGGACTTTGTTATACTCGATCAGGGGATTTTATTATATACGATGAGGGGCTTTGTTATTCTTGATGAGGGGACTTTGTTATACTCAATCAGGGGCCTTTGTTTTACTCGATGAGGGGCCTTTGCTATACTCGATGAGGGGCCTTTGTTATACGCGATGAGGAGGCTTTGTTATACTCGATCAGTGGACGTTATTATACTCTATCAGGGGACTTTGTTATACTCGATCAGGGATCTTTGTTATACTCAATCAGTGGACTTTGCTATATTCGATCAGGGAAGTTTGTTATACTCTATCAGGGGACTTTGTTATACTCGATCACGGATCTTTGTTATCCTCGTTCAGGGAGCTTTGTTCTACTCGATCAGGGGGCTTTGTTATACTTGATCACGGGTTTTGTTAAAGCTCGATCAGGGCTTTTGTTATACTCGATGAAGGGCTTTGTTATTCTCGATCAGGAGGCTGTTATACCTGATTAGAGGACTTTCGCCTCCTCGATCAGGATCTTTGTTTTACGTTTCAGGGGGTTTTTGTTATACTCGTTGAGGAGACTTTATTTATACTCGATCAGGGGACTTTGTTATACTCGATCAGGGGAGACATTCTTTACTCGATGAGGGGACTCTACTATACTCGATGAGGGCCTTTGTTATACTCGATCGTGAACTTTATTAATGCTCGATCAGGGGACTTTGCTATACTCGATGAGGGGCCTTTGTTATACTCGATGAGGGACTTTATTTATACTCGATGAGGGGCGCTGTTATACTCGATTAGGGGACTTTGTTATACTCAATCAGGGGACTTTGTTATACTCGATAAGGGGACTTTGTTATACTCGATGAGGGCTTTGTTATCTTGATGAGGGGACTTTGTTATACTGGATCAGGGGACTTTGTTATGCTCGATCAAGTGGCTTTGTTATACTCGATGAGGGGCCTTTGTTTTATTCAACTAGGGGACTTTGTTATACTCGATCAGGGGACTTTGTTATACTCGACCAGGGGCCTTTGTTGTACTCGATCAGGGTCCTTTTTTGTACTCGATCAGGGCCGTGTGTTATACTCGATAAGGGGCCTTTGTTATAATCGATTAGAGGACTTTGTTATGCTCGATCAGGGGACTTTGTTATACTCGATGAGGGGCCTCTGTTATACTCGATCAGGGGACTTTGTTACACTCGATCAGGGGTATTTGTTTTACTCGATAAGGTGGACTTTGTTATACTCGATAAGGGGACTTTGTTATACTCAATCAGCTGCCTGTTATGCTCAGACAGGAGCCTTTGTTATACTCGATGAGGGCTTTGTTATACTCGATGAGGGAGGGCTTTGTTATACTCGATGAGAACTGTTATACTCGATCAGGGGACTTTGTTATACTCGAGAAGGGGACTTTGTTATACTCGATCGAGGGACTTTGTTGCTCGATCAGGGGACGTTATTATACTCGATCAGGGGACTGTGTTATACTCGATGAGGGGCCTTTGTTATACTCGATCAGGGGACTTTGTTACACTCGATCAGGGGACTTTGTTATACTCGATGAGGGGCCTTTGTTATACTCGATGAGGAGCCTTTGTTATACTCGATCAGGGGACTTTGTTATACTCGATCAGGGGACTTCGTTATACTCGATCAGGGGACTTTGTTATACTCGATCAGGGATCTTTGTAATACTCGACCAGGGTCCTTTGTTGTACTCGATCAGGGGCCTTTGTTGTACTCGATCAGGGGCGTGTGTTATACTCGATAAGGGGCCTTTGGTATAATCGATTAGGGCACTTTGTTATGCTCGATCCGGGGACTTTGTTATACTCGATAAGGGGGCTTTGTTATACTCAATCAGGGCCTTTGTTATACTCGAACAGGGGCCTTTGTTATACTCGATGAGAGGGCTTTGTTATACTCGATGAGGGGGCTCTGTTATACTCGATGAGGGGGCTTTGTTATACTCGATCAGGGGACTTTGTTATACTCGATAAGGGGACTTTGATATACTCGATCAGGGGACTTTGTTATACCCGATCAGTGGACTTTGTTTTACTCGATCAGGGGACTTTGTTATACTCGATCCGGCGACTTTGTTATACTCGATCAGGCGAATTTGTTATACACGATCAGGGGACTTTGTTATACTCGATCAGGGGACTCTGTTATACGCGATTAAGGGGCTTTGTTATACTTGATCAGGGGAGTTTGTTATACTCGATCAGGGGCCTTTGTTGTACTCGATGAGGGGCCTTTGTTACACTCGATCAGGGGACTTTGTTATAGTTGATCAGGGCAGATCATTGGACTTTGTTATACTCGATCAGAGGACTTTAATATACTCGATCAGGGGACTTTGCTATACTCGATGAGGGGCCTTTGTTTTACTCTATCAGATGACTTTGTTATACTTTGATCTGGGCACTTTGTTTTACTCGATCAAGTGACCTTGTTTTACTCAATCAGGGGACTTTGTTATACTCGATTAGGGGGCTTTGTTATTCTCGATCAGGGGATTTTGTTATACTCGATCAGGGGACTTTGTTTTACTCGATCAGGGGACTTTGTTATACTCGACCAGGGGCCTTTGTTATACTGGATCAGGGGCCATTGTCATACTCGATTAGGGGACTTTGTTATTCTTGATGAGGGGCCTTTGTTATACTCGATGAGGGGACTTTTTATACTCGATCAGGGGACATTGTTATACTCGATGAGGAGCCTTTGTTATACTCGATCAGGGGACTTTGTTATACCTCGATCAGAGTAATTTTGTTATGCCTGACCAGGGCTTTGTTATACTCGATCAGTGGACCTTTGTTATAATACCTGATCAGGACTTTGTTATACTCGATGAGGGGCCTTTGTTTTACTCTACTAGGGGACTTTGTTATACTCGATCAGTGGACTTTGTTATACTCGATCAGGAGACTTTGTTATACTCGATCAGGGGACTTTGTTATACTCGATGAGGGGCCTCTGTTATACTCGATCAGGGGACTTTGTTACACTCGATCAGGGGTATTTGTTTTACTCGAAAAGGTGGACTTTGTTATACTCGATGAGGACTTTTGTTATACCTGCCAATCAGGGACTTTGCTATACTCGATGAGGGCCTTTTGTTATACTCGATCAGGGGACTTTGTTATACTCGATCAGGGGCCTCAGGGGTATACGATCAGGGCCTTTTGTTATACTCGATCAGCCTTTGTTATACTCACCGGGGGACTTTTGTTATACTCGATCAGAGGACTTTGTTATACTCGATGAAGGGGCTTTGTTGTACTCGATCAAGGGCCTTTGTTATACTCGATAAGGGGCCATTGTTATACTCGATCAGGGAAATTTGTTATACTCTATAAGGGGACTTTGTTATAATCGATGAGGGGGCTTTGTTATACTTGATCAGGGGACTTTGTTATACTCGATCAGGGGTCTTTGTTATGCTCGATGAGGGGCCTTTGTTTTACTCTATCAGATGACTTTGTTATACTTTGATCTTGGGACTTTGTTTTACTCGATCAGGGGACCTTGTTTTACTCAATCAGGGGACTTTGTTATACTCGATCAGGGGGCTTTGTTATATTCGATCAGGGGATTTTGTTTTACTCGATCAGGGGACTTTGTTTTACTCGATTAGGGGACTTTGTTATACTCGACCAGGGGCCTTTGTTATGCTGGATCAGGGGCCTTTGTCATACTCGATAAGGGGTCTTTGTTATTCTTGATGGGGGGCCTTTGTTATACTCGATGAGGGGACTTTTTATACTCGGTCAGGGGACATTGTTATACTCGATGAGGGGACTTTGTTATACTCGATGAGGAGCCTTTGTTATACTCGATCAGGGGACTTTGTTATACTCGATCAGGGGACTTTGTTGTACTCGATTAGGGGCTTTGTTGTACTCGATGAGGGGCCTTGTTATACTCGATAAGGGGCCATTGTTATACTCAATCAGGGGACTTTGTTATACCCGATGAGTGGCCTTTGTTATGTTTGATCAGGGGACTTTGTTATACTTGATCAGCGGACTTTGTTATTCTCGATCAAGGGGCTTTGTTATACTCGATCAGTGGACTTTGTTATACTCGATCAGGGGACTTTGTTATACTCGATGAGGGGCCTTTGTTTTACTCTATCAAATGACTTTGTTATACTGGATCTAGGGACTTTGTTATACTCGATCAGGGTTCTTTGTTATACTCGATGAGGGGCCTCTGTTATACTCGATCAGGGGACTTTGTTACACTCGATCAGGGGTATTTGTTTTACTCGATAAGGTGGACTTTGTTATACTCGATAAGGGGACTTTGTTATACTCAATCAGGGGCCTTTGTTATACTCGAACAGGAGCCTTTGTTATACTCGATGAGGGGGCTTTGTTATACTCGATGAGGGGGCTTTGTTATACTCGATCAGGGGACTTTGTTATACTCGAT
>NW_024751564.1:0-12500 GCF_018991925.1 Homarus americanus
GCTGTGGAGTCGGAGTCGAGGAGTCGGAGGAAATTTCCTGGCTGGTGGAGTCGAGTCGGAGTCGGTAAAATTGTCCAGACTGGACTCAGACTACTGAAGCTATTCTGTTCTAAGAACAAATATATGAACTCAGGTGATATTCATTTGCAGTGATTCCACTGATCCCACTAATTTTCTTAAATTAAAAGAATTTATTTCCCATTTTATAAGCATTATTATGAATTCTATTTATTGTAGCAGGCACAAAAAGAGATAGCACTATAATTTTGGACGATAGTCTCTTTCTTACCATTTGAAATTTTGAATTATATCAAATTTTGTTTCGTTGAAAACTGCACAGAGGCTCAGCCACACAACAATTATTACAACCTGGTTTTTGGTGAATACAAATTTAATTTAATAACTTAATCATGTAAGGTTTATCCATTTTCCTTAATAAGGTATTCATTTCTTTAATGTACATAAATATATAACTTTACTTTTAAAAGGAATTGTAGGATCATCATTTAGATCC
This sequence comes from Homarus americanus, assembly GCF_018991925.1. Lineage (NCBI taxonomy): Eukaryota > Metazoa > Arthropoda > Malacostraca > Decapoda > Nephropidae > Homarus > Homarus americanus. Next base: position 515 of record NW_024751564.1, read on the forward strand.
ACATCAGATTATGAGCTAAACAAAATTCATATGCTGAGATCGAACTTTTAGATATATACATGTAAATGGTGTTTTCTAGTTAATATCTTAATTCTAATAAATTTATTTTCTTTGATTGAAAACTTTGAAAGTCAAGCCTATCATCTTTTTTGTAGTTCTTAACATCGTCCAGATCATTAATAAAGTTGCAGCAGTATAGCCACGGTGGCTTACATTTTACCTACGCAGGTTACAAATATACAAATTACAATTAGGATGGTAGAAATAGTTGTTACAAATAGGCCAAGTGGAGTCGGAGTCGGAGTCGGAAGCATAAAAATTTGAGGAGTCGGAGTCGAAGGTTACTCCACAGCCCTGGTAAATGGATAACCTATGGAGGTGGTGGTGGTGGTGGAGGTGGTGGTGGTGGAGGAGGTGGTGGTCACGGTGGTCAACTTCTGACTCTAGGGTAACTAACTGGTCACACCTTTCCTCCCTTACCCTACTACTACCACCATTACCTCAACCACTACCACCACCACCACCCCCAACTACCACCACCACCACCACTACCACCACCCCCAACCACCACCACCACCACCACCACCCCCAACTACCACCACTACCACCAAACACCTTTACTTTGTCCATAATTAGACCAACAACATAAATATTGACATAATGGCCTTACTGCATAATAAGATACTTAGTAGTTTTCTTAACGGGTAATATATATTATTATCTGCCATCAAGTGTATTAGGTGTAAATAAAACCCCAGATGACCAGACGTGTATAGTCATCTCTCTCTCTCTCTCTCTCTCTCTCTCTCTCTTCTCCTCACAAGCTCCCTCATACTCTGGGGTAAGGGATGAAGGGAGGGCAGAGGTGAGGGTGAGGAGGGAAAGGGAGGGAAGAGGAAAATAGTCATAAAGGAAGGAAGGAGGGGGGGAGGTGGTGAGACATGATTTGTGTGACGTCCTTCTCTCCCTCTCCCTTCCCTTCCCTCCTCATCCTCACCCCTTCACCTATCTACCCATCATCCACCCATCCTCACCTGTTCACCCACCTCATCATCACCCACCCATCCTCACCCGTTCACCCACCTCCTCACCAATCTAATAAGCTCATATAAGATGGCGTCACAGTTTTCCCATGACTGTATCTCAACCAGCAGTGTGTGTGTGTGTGTGTGTGTGTGTGTTGTGTGTAGCACGTAGCCCGTGGAGTATGTCGCGCTGTGTGCTGCTCCCTCTACTAGTCACTCCCACTCCACAGACATAAAGTACATTCCACTCCACAGACATACGTACATACCACTCCACAGACATACGTACATACCACTCCACAGACATACGTACATGCCACTCAGACATTCGTACATTGCAAATAAGTAAAGATTCTCAAGTGTAACTCATTAACAATTCTTAAGACAGGTAAGTTGTTCTAATCTTCAGGTATCAGGTTAGGTTAGGTTAGGTTAGAGCCACTGTCCCCCTACACACACCTGGTCACACACTGTCCCCCCACACACACCTGGTCACTACACTGCTGTCCCCCCTACACACTGGTCCTTACACTGTCCCCCACACCTGGTCACTACACTGTCCCCCCACACACACACCTGGTCACTTATACTGCTCCCCCTACACACCTGGTCACTATACTGTCCCCCCCACTTACAGTACTGTCACACCTGGTCACTACACCGTCCCTCTACACACATGGTCACTACACTGCTGTCCCCCTACACACCTGGTCCTTACACTGTCCCACACACACACCTGGTCACTACACTGCCCCTCCCCCACAGCCTCCGGGACCCACTTACAGTATTGTCACAGCAGGAAAGCGAGATTTTGAGAGACATTTACAAGGCGACGGTAACTTCCTACCACCAAGGCTGCAACAACGACCTTCTCTCAAAACACTGGTGGGGCGGAGATGAGGTGGCGGGGGGCGGCCAAGACACCTTCAGGAGGCACACCAGCTGAGACAGACGACAGTATTACACCAGCTGAGACAGTGTTACACCAGCTGAGACAGTGTTACACCAGCTGAGAGAGTATTACACCAGCTGAGACAGTGTTACACCAGCTGAGTTAGACAGTATTACACCAACTGAGAGTATTACACCAGCTGAGACAGTGTTACACCAGCTGAGTTAGACAGCATTACACCACCTGAGAGAGTATTACACCAGCTGAGACAGTGTTACACCAGCTGAGTTAGACAGTATTACACCAACTGAGACAGTATTACACCAGCTGAGACAGTGTTACACCAGCTGAGTTAGACAGTATTACACCACCTGAGAGTATTACACCAGCTGAGACAGTGTTACACCAGCTGAGTTAGACAGTATTACACCAACTGAGGCAGTGTTACACCAGTTAAGACAGTCATTACACCACCTGAGACAGTATTACACCAGCTGAGGCAGTGTTACACCAGCTGAGTTAGACAGTATTACACCACCTGAGAGAGATATTACACCAGCTGAGACAGTGTGTTACACCAGCTGAGTTAGACAGTATTACACCAACTGAGGCAGTGTTACACCAGTTAAGACAGTATTACACCACCTGAGACAGTATTACACCAGCTGAGAGCAGTGTTAACACCAGCTGAGACAGCCGACAGTATTACACCAGCTGAGACAGTGTTACACCAGCTGAGTTAGACAGTATTACACCAACTGAGACAGTATTACACCAGCTGAGACAGTGTTACACCAGCTGAGTTAGACAGTATTACACCACCTGATAGAGTATTACACCAGCTGAGACAGTGTTACACCAGCTGAGACAGTGTTACACCAGCTGAGATAGACAGTATTACACCAGCTGAGACAGTGTTACCACCAGCTGAGACAGTGTTACACCAGCTGAGATAGACAGTATTACACCAGCTGAGACAGTGTTACACCAGCTGAGACAGTGTTACACCAGCTGAGATAGACAGTATTACACCAGCTGAGACAGTGTTACACCAGCTGAGACAGTGTTACACCAGCTAAGACAGTATTACACCAGCTGAGACAGTGTTACACCAGCTGAGACAGTGTTACACCAGCTGAGACAGGACAGTATTACACCAGCTGAGACAGTGTTACACCAGCTGAGACAGTATTACACCAGCTGAGAGAGTGTTGAAGAAGGATAATGGTGGTTAATGGAGAAGACGAGAGAAGAAAAAGAGAGAGAGAGAGAGACCAGCTTCATCACGACACCTGCCTAGATGACTCTGCCGGTCTTAACATGTAAACATGACCCAGGAGAGTGAGTGTGTGTGACTGTGTGACTGTCGTGTGTGTGTATGTGGTGAGTCTGGCGTATCAAAGTGTTGTTAGAGAAAGCTGGAGATAATGTTCAGTGTTGCGTGAGAGAGAGAGAGATGTGATGAATTCACGTGACGACTCAATAATATGGGAAAGTGATTATGATGGAGAGCAACGTAAGAGTACATGTACACGTCTTAGAGTGCATATGGTGCGTCTTAGAGTACATGTAGCTAGTACGAATGGAGCGTCTTTGGTACATATGGTGCGACTAAGTACATGTGGAAACAACATTACATATATGGCGCGTCTTAGAGTACATTAAACAAGTACATAAACGTCTTAAGAGTACAGTGTAAACGTATTAGAGTACATTTGAATAATGGAGTACAGTAAAGGTATCAACTTTTGAAAAACTGACGATTAGAAAAAAAAATTTACAGGGTGTCCCAAAATATATATATATATATATAGGCATGAAGGTAACCCCTCCTCCCTCCCTTCTCTCACCCCTCTCACTAGGTGGGGGTGGTAGATGGTTCTGAGGGAATTGGGGAAAAAAACCTGGAGAAAACAACGCGAATTTCTCTTCCATTGTGTTAGAGGAGGAGGGAGGGGGAGGAGGTAGAGGGGGATGGGGAGAGGAGGAGGGGGAGGTAAGGAGGAGGGGGATGGGGGAGGAAGGAGGGAGGAGAGAGGGAAAGGGAGGAGAAGAGGAAGAGGAGAAAAAATTAGTCGTATACAATAGTCAGAATTCTATCAATAAGTTAAGTGTGTGTCAGACCCTCCCCCACGTCTCACACACACCACGCACACACACGCACACACGCACACACACACATAGCCTCAGTGTAGACCAGATTCCAATATGGCGGCACTTTCACTCTCTTTAATATCTCGTCTTTGTTTACACGTCGTCATCACTTATGTTTGTTGTTCTATCTTTTGTTCTCCTGGCCTTCTACTTTTTGTTTTGTTCTTCGTTCTTTCCCGTAATTTAGAATTTTTTCATCACTTTTTTTTTATTGGTAATTTATTTTCGTCACTTTCGTTTTATTAATTTGTTTTCTTGTTACTTCCTTTATTCTTGGTCTGTCTATCTATATATTTCTTCGTTTCTTTAATGTGGCGAGTTCTCCTCTCTTCTTCTCTCTCTCTCTCTCTCTCTCTCTCTCTCTCTCTTCTTCTTGGTTGTGACGTCACCATGTAAGACGTGTAGTAAGTCGTCTATGACGTCACTTCTTACGTGTTCCCAGTTGATGCTGGTGTGACGTCACTCTATAAGATGTCCCCCAATTGCTGCGGTGGTGACGTCAATTGCCACTTGAGATCCCAAGATAGAGTCTTATACACTCCTCCTCCTCCTCCTCCCTCTTCCTTCTTCTTCTTCTTCCCCCCTCCTCCTCCTCTTCCTCCCCTCCTCTTCCCCCCGCCCCTCCCCCACCCCTCCTCTTCCCCTTCCCTCCCCCCACCTCCCTCTTCCCTCTCCTCCTCTCCCCTCCTCCTCCTCCTCTTCCCCCCCCTCCCCTTCCCCTTCCCCACCTCCCTCTTCCCCCTCCTCCTCTTCCCCTCCCTCCCCCACCTCCTCTTCCCCTCACACTCATGCTGTTATCGACATCCTGAACCTTTATTCTGAAAAATTCCTGAGCCAATTTCTGCCTCTTCCTCCTCTCTCCCTCCTCCTCCTCCTCCTCTCCTCCTCCTCCTCTCCCCTCCTCCTCCACCTCTCCCTCACCTCCTCCCCCCACCAACATGCTATCCACTCCACTAACTACACCACCACACATTAGTCGTCCCAAAGGTTCACCCGATAACTATGGTGATGTAGGAACATGACCTCCAACCTAACCCAACCCAACCCTCAACCCAACCTAACCAACACCCAACACCACCTAACCTACAACCCAACCTTACCCAACCCAGCCTAACCCAACCTAACCTAACCAACCCAACCTAACCTAACTACCAACCTAACCACCAACCCAACCCTTACCCAACCTAACCCAACCCAACCTAACCTTACCCACACAACCTCTACCCTAACCTAACCTAACAACTCACCATGTGTAAAAAATGGTGTCTAGTATGGCATCGAAATTGCACTGAGACTATATTGTTAACGATATATATGTGTGTGTGTGTGTGTGTGTGTGTGTGTGTGTGTGTGTGTGTGTGTGTCTAATTACATCATCACCTTAACTACGTAACTGTATCTAATCACTGTACATCAACGACCACACACAACGTAACTTCTATTTTTTACCTTGTATAATAATAACAATAATAATAATAATAATAATAATAATAATAATAAAAAAAAAATAATAAAAATAATAAAACAGCAATTACACTCTCTCTCTCTCTCTCTCCTCTCCACACACACACACACACAGACAGACAGACACAGGTTTAGTAGGACAGGTAGCCGGCAGGAGGCGGTGGCAAGTACACATCACTACCTGCTTACTACCTGATGCTAATTACCACTAACCTCAACCAGGTAACCCTTCCTCTTGATGACCTCCACGGGGGCAAGAGGCATGGGGGGAGTAAAGGACGGAGGGGCAAGGCAGGCAGGAGAAGTAAGTGGGCAGGAGGGGCAGGAAGGAGCAAGACACACACACTGGTAATCTCCATCACCACCACCGTCACGATCCCTCTCTCTCTCTTTGTTCCTCATCTATCTCTCCTTCGTTCTTCCATGTCCCTTTATTTCTTTCCCATCGTTCTCTCTCCTCCTTTTCCACCTCTCACCCTCTTCCTCTTCTCTTCCTCCTCCTTCACTTCTCCTTCCTTCCTCTTCCCTCCTTCCTCTTCCTCCTCCCTTCCTCTTTCTCCTCCCTTCTTCTCCTTCTCCTCCACCAGGCTGAGGCAAGAGTCGTAAGCTTGTGTTGATCCATAATGTAACCAGGAAGTTGATAGAACTGCCTGGTTGGTCCGGTTATGTTCTTTCCAACCTCTCTCTCTCTCTCTCCCCCTCCCCCTTCTCTCTCTCTCTCTCTCTCTCCAGTCAGTAACTTTATGGTCTTTAAAATTGCTAATCTTGTTCTCCCATTGACTCTGTCCGTCCTGGAAAAGAAATTGTTATTTTTTTTCCTAGTTCTGATCGTCCTGGGATAAAATATGGTGTTGTTTTTTAGCCAATCAGAGAGCGTATCATGAACACTGCCAATCAGAGAGAGTGTCGTCATGAGCACAGCCAATCAGAGAGAATGTCGTCATAAGCCTAGCAGCCACGAGTTACGCGTGACTAACAAGTGATTAGAAACGCGATACAGGAGGAAAGTGGCTGCAGACAACGGGGTGATGGGAGTGAGAGATAATGGGTGAGAGATAATGAGTGAGAGATAATGGGAGAGAGATAATGAGGAGAGATAATGGGTGAGAGATAATGGGTGAGAGATAATGAGTGAGAGATAATGGGTGAGAGATAATGAGAGAGGTAATGGGTGAGAGATAATGGTGAGAGATATTGGGTGAGAGATAATGATGAGAGATAATGGGTGAGATAATGGGTGAGAGATATTAAGTGAGAGATAGGGTGAGAGATAATGGGTAAGAGATAATGAGAGAGATAAGGGTGAGAAATAATGGGTGAGAGATAATGGGTAGAGATAATAGTGAGAAATATTGAGTGAGATAATTTATGAAAGGAGACAAAAACTTTACAAATTTCTCTCACATTCTTCGTCGACGTCATCAATAGTGTGTGACAGCCAGGCTAATTTGTCCTGTCTGTCTGTCTGTCTGTCTGCCTGTCTTGTTCTTGTTCTTCTTATTATGATGTTGATGTTCTATATAACATTATTTACCTCGTGTTATAACTTTGTTCTTCACGTCTAAAGATCTATTGTTCTTTGGCAGCACATGAACAGATATTAACTGAACACAAGAACACACTTTACTCACAAGGTGTTACTGTTACGATAGATAGACAGATAGATAGATAGATAGATAGATAATCATTTTCCACCCCTGCCCTTCACCTCCTCCACAACCTCTCCTTCCCACCTCTTCCTCCTCCACCAGCTCTTCCTCCTCCACCAGCTCCTCTCTCCACCCACAACAGGAAACATCGTTTTGTAAGGCACACGGAAGACGGATCTCTGCAATCTAAACCACCACAAGAACGACACTTACGCCCGGATTCACAAGAGTTCATACCATAATATTCCTCCCCCTCCCCCCCTTCACTAACTACAGAACGTGTCTAACTGGCTCATTGACATAATATATAATAATAAAACAGCGGAAAATATACTGCTAATTACACTTTTTTTAGATTTAGCGAAAAAAAGAAGCTGACATAATTTGGAGATGTTTAGTATAGGAACCCTGGGGAGTGTGGTGAACGGCTCGGGTTCGGAGACCTACACGACGAAGGGATGACGAAGGTTGTGGTGTGTGACCTTAAGGGTTTGTCCTGACGTGTAGTGTATCCTCAAGTGGCGGAAGGAAAAAGAATTGAAATTACACCTGAATTGTATGTATGTATGTATGTATGACTGGGCTTCAATAACTACTACGGCTCATATTACACGTAATCTGACTGTGTAAGTAAAACCAAACTGTGTATGAGTGTATGATGGTCCTGTAAGAGTGACTGTGTAAGGAGGTATGATTCTGTAAGTCTGTATGAGGAAGAACAGCGGAGAGAAAGATAATGATAAACAAAATTGACATTAGTATCACGTGACTCATCAAGCTGTGGGGAGGGGAGGGGAGAGAATGGGAGGAGAGGAAGGGAGGGGAGGAGATCTATGGAGGGGGAGGGAGGGGAGGTCTTGCTGGTGATGATGATGAGTTTTCTGAAGGCATTAGGTAGCCAATGAGAGTCTCTACATCTCTCCCTCCCTCCCCCACGCCACCACCCCACCCACGCCACCACTCCACCCCACACACACCACCCCCACCACCACCCCTCTCTCCATCTCAGCACCTCCACACATCTATTAATCACAGGTGACGGCCCACATCCTCACCTACAGTACCCGTAGTGAACTTAACCACGACCCTAACCACGACCACGGGCCAGTGAGTCACACCCTATGGCTCCTGACCAACACCTGCAGGCATCACTTTCACGTGAGGAGAAGTGACTTAAGGGCACTTACCCATGACCTCAAACGATAACTCTCCTCTTGTCTTCTTGCTTGTTTGTTATGGATGTAAACAGGCATTGGAATATATTATACTTATCATAAGAAGAAACGATTTATTTACTCTCTACATTTCTAACAATTGTAAACACCTCTGCTTCACACACACACACTATGTAAACACTTGCTTCACACACACACTATGTAAACACTTGTTTACACACACACACACTATGTAAACACTTGCTTCACACACCACACTATGTAAACACTTGCTTCACAAACACACACTATGTAAACACTTGCTTCACATGCACTATGTAAACACTTGCTTCACACACACTATGTAAACACTTGCTTTCAAACATATTAAGTAAACAATTGCTTCACACACACACACACTATGTAAACACTTGCTTCACACACTATGTAAACACTTGCTTCACACATACAAGTAAACAATTGCTTCACACACACTAAGTAAACACTTGTCACAACTATGTAAACACTTGCTTCAAACATATTAAGTAAACAATTGCTTACACACACACTATAAACACTTGCTTCACACACACTAAGTAAACAATTGCTTCACACACACACCAAAACACAACTACACACTAAGTAAACACTTGCTTCAAATATATCACACTATGTAAACACTTGCTTTACACACACTATGTAAACACGAATAGTTTATGATGATTTAGAAGTGTTTTTACGAGGCATACCCTTGTGGAAGGTGAAACACACGCTGAGGGTGGAGTGGGGCCTGGTGGAGTGAGTGCCTAGGGAGGGACCCTGGTGGAGGGCCTGTGGAGGGACCTGTGGAGGGACCCAGGAGGGGACCTGGTGGAGGACTGTGGAGTGGGACTGGTGGAGTGGGGACCTGGTGGAGGACCTGGTGGAGGGGACCTGGTGGGAGGGGACCTGTGGAGGGACCTGGGTGGAGGCCCGGTAGAGGAGCCCAGAGTGGGGCCTGGTGGAGTGGGGGCCTGTGGAGGGTCTAGGGGAGCGGAGGCGAAAAGGAGGCAGTTTATCCACACTGCACTCCGACCGTCTTCACTTCCCCAACTGTAATGTAGTTACTTGTTCACAGCCATGAGTGATCTGGTGAGGACGAGCCGGGACCTCAGCTGGTCTCACCCACCACTCCCCACAGGATGGAGGGAAGGGGGGTGTTGAGGGTGTAGACAAGACCCATGAGAGGGCGGGGGGAGTTAGAGAGAGAGGCGGGGCGGGCGGGGGGGAGTGGGCAGGGCGGTGCGAGGCGGGCAGGGCAGGCGTACACCTGTGTGAAAGGCCAGAATCAATACCAAGGAGGCCGTTAATGCCTCTTATTTACGACCCCTAGGCTCCTACCCTGAGGGCGGCCTCACCTCACCCTGAGGTGGACTCCACTCCCACCTCGAGGGCGGCCTCTACCCCTACCCTAAGTAGGCCAGGTGACCTCAACCACATCACCATCCACCTTGCTCCTCCTTGAAGTAACACCTGAGAGAGAGAGAGAGAGAGAGAGAGAGAGAGAGAGAGAGAGAGAGAGAGAGAGAGAGAGAGAGAGAGAGAGAGAGGTGTGTGTGTGTGTGTGTGTGTGTGTGTGTGTGTGTGTGTGTGTGTGTGTGTGTGTGTGTGTGTGTGTGTGTGTGTGTGTGTGTGTGTGTGTGTGTGTGTGTCATGAACAGTTCCGGGAAAGCTGGTGTGATGGTGACCCATGCACCAACAACTCGGTGTGTCAAAATAGCAAGGACCAGCGTGACTGCCCCCCCTGGCTGACATGACTGACCACTCCTTCCCCACTCATCCACCAGCTGGCACTCCCCGTCACCCAGGAGAGGTTAGGTTAGTATTTATACAGCATGTTGTATTATGTGACCGTGTGTTGTTCTCTTCACATGTTCTTGTTCATCCTGGAAATAAGAAGTGAGGAGTGCGGGTGGTGATGTGTCCTTGAATGACTCAGCCTTAACTCTGTTCCCTCCTCCTCACCCGCGCCCTCTGCCTCCCCCGCCCTCACCCTCTGCCCTCCTGCCTCACCTCTGCTCCCTCCCCTGCCTCAACCTCTGCTCCTGCCAGCCACCTGTTCCTGCCCTGCCCCTTACCCTCACTACACCTCACCTAACTCACTCTTACCTCACCTGCGCCTCATCTAACCCAAGTGGTTATTATGGCACCCAAGGGTTAATGTGGCACCCAAGTGGTTAAATGACACTCAAGTATTATAGCACCAAGTGGTTAATATCGCAACCCAAATGGTTAATATGGCACCAAGTGGTATATATGGCAAACCAAGTGGTTATTATTGTACCCAAGTGACATAGTGTTGGTATTTGTGATCTTAAGTGACTGAGTCAATACAGCACACACGTCATCTATGTTTACAATATTTCGTTGTTAATACACTAAGAAATAATCTTTAACCCCCACCACCACACCACTATCACCACCTTCAAGTTTATGCACATTAACATTATATTTATGCATCATTAGGAATTTAGTAGTAGTTTGTGTATTATTAAAACTGCAGTAAAAGTATCAATATTTTATAGGCAAAGTGTAACGCGACCTCAACAAACTTTTAGTCCCGTTTCCCCTCCCTCGTAATGGACGTTCACAAACAGATAAAAAAAAAACGTAATTATTATTCCGTTAAATTATATGTTTGAGTATTTTCCCTCCTCAGATTATTTCCTGCCAATTTTGCTGTCGAAAATTATATAAATTATGTAAAGGTAATTAAGGTACCATAATTTTTTTTTCAATATATAAACAATGATGTATAGCGGTAACTGTTGACGGCAAGAAGTAAACAAATTACTTTTTTTCCTTTTAAGAGAATTTGTGATTTTGTTATTTTTTTTTCCTCATTTTTTTTTCTGTTATTGTCTTTTGTAGTATATATATGAACGTCGTACCCACACACACACACACACACACACACACACACACACACACACACACAACACAATTATGAGAAGTAATTAACACAAGTCACCCAAACTCACAACGAAGTTCAGGGTCTGTGAGGTAGCCAGGATGATAGTCTAGAGCTAGGATGATAGTCCTGAGCTTGAAGATAGTCTAGAGCTAGGATGATAGTCTAGGAGCCGAGATGATAGTCTAGCTAGGATGATAGTCTAGAGCTAGATGATAGTTCAGAGCTAGGATGAGGTCTAGAGCTAGGATGATAGTCTAGAGCTAGGATGATAGTTCAGAGCTAGGATGAGGTCTAGAGCCAGGATAGTCTGGGGCTAGGATGATAGTCTTAGATAGGATGATAGTCTTGAGCTAGGATGATAGTCTGCTAGGATGATAGTCTGAGCTAGGATGATAGTTCAGAGCTAGATGATAGTCTTGGGCTAGATGATAGTCTAATAGTATGGTAGTCTTGAGCTAGGATGATAGTTCAGAGCTAGGATGAGTGTTTTAAATAGGATGATAGTCTTAGCTAGGATGATAGTCTTAAGCCAGGATGAAGTTTTGATAGGGTGATAGTTTTGGGGCTAGGATGATAGTCTAGAGCTAGGATGATAGTCTTGGGCTAGTATGATAGTCTTGAGCTAGGGATGATAGTCTAGAGTAGGATGATAGTCTAGAGCTAGGATGATAGTTCAGGAGCCAGGGATGATAGTT
>NW_024751564.1:17500-102643 GCF_018991925.1 Homarus americanus
GTAGGTAGAGGAAGGTGATTGATGGTTGTGGTGGTTGGGAGGTGTGGTGGTTGTGGTTGGTAGGTGTGGTGGTTGTGGTAGGTAGGTTGTGGTGGTTGGGAGGTGTGGTGGTTGTGGTAGGTAGGTGTGATAATTGTATATACAGTAAGTAGGAATGAAATGTGGAGATAGATAAAGACAAAATTGTGGTAGGATTGTGGTTGGTGGAGATAGTTATAGACAAGATTGTGGTTAGTACGACATATGGCTGAAATATAATATGTGGGGTCCTTGTCTAGTACTTAACATTAATGGGAGCTCGTTAACGGGGGGCTGAACGAGAACTAGACAAGGGCCATCACGTATAATGACCTCACACAACGATTAGGACAATTAACCGAAAGTAATTAACACTAATTACCTGCCAACCTCGTAACATACACGTCCCCTTAACCACCACAAGGGTAGTTTGGGACAATTTATGTTTGTTATTAAAAAAACTTATAATTAATGGATCATGGTAACCTTAGACACCCCATATTATTCCACCTGATAATTACACACCTTTACCTAACCTGACGTGACCTGACCTAACCTAACCTAACCTAACCCTGGTCAACGTAAACATTCTATTAGCTAAAATATATAAAATTAATCACACACACACACACACACACACACACACACACACACACACTACATATATAGCGCGCGCAATCTTATGTAAACAAACGCAACACGTATACAGTACTGTACTAATACAGACAGGTACTACATATGTAACACACACACACACACACACACACACACACACACACTACATAACTCCGGCTATGTGGACATAAAAACAGTAGTGTTGGTATGTGTGTATTTTTAACTCACACCGCCATGGACGCGAGGGGAGGAGACCACAGCGTAAAAAAAATCGATTTATTGATTATCCGAATACCAGTTATCCGGACTCTACTCTTGTGAGACCCAACTAATTTTTTCGGGTTTGTTGTAATGTTTTTAACCGGACCATCGTGTTAAGTAGTGATGGTGAGTCATGGAGCGAAACACAAATCCATTTATTGATTTATCGATTATCCGGACACCAGTTAACCGGACTAGACTATAGGATTAAGATTATATTTACGTTTGTGCTGATTTTTTTTTACAGATGAACCGTGATGTATTGTGTTGGTGGGGTGAGGTAACACAGGGAGGGGGAGGTAACACAGGAGGGTGAGGTAACAGGGAACACAGGGAGGGGTGAGGAACACAGGAGGGGTGAGGTAACACAGGGAGGTGAGGTAACACAGGGAGGGGGAGGTAACACAGGGAGGGGTGAGGTAACACAGGGAGGGGTGAGGTAACACAGGAGGGGTGAGGTACACAGGAGGGGTGAGGTAACACAGGGAGGGGTGAGGTAACACAGGAGGGGGAGGTAACACAGGAGGGGTGAGGTAACACAGGAGGGGTGGAACACAGGGGGAGGAACACAGGGAGGGGAGGACAGGGTTGAGGAACACAGGGGGGTGAAACAGGGAGGGGTGAGGTAACACGGAGGGTGAGGTAACACAGGAGGGGTGAGGTAACACAGGGAGGGGTGAGGTAACACAGGAGGGGTGAGGTAACACAGGAACGGTGAGGTAACACAGGAGGGTTGAGGTAACACAGGGAGGGGTGAGGTAACACAGGGAGGGGTGAGGTAACACAGGAGGGGTGAGGTAACACAGGAGGGGGTGAAGTAACACAGGAGGGGTGAGGTAACACAGGGAGGGGTGAAGTAACACAGGAGGGGTGAGGTAACACAGGGAGGGGTGAGGTAACACAGGAGGGGTGAGGTAACAGGGAGGGTTGAGGTAACACAGGAGGGGTGAGGTAACACAGGAGGGGTAGGTAACACAGGAGGGGGTGAGGTAACACAGGGAGGGGTGAAGTAACACAGGAGGTGGAGGTAACACAGGGAGGGTGAGGTAACACAGGAGGGGGTGAAGTAACACAGGGAGGGGTGAGGCAACACAGGAGGTGAAGAACACAGGAGGGGTGAGGTAACACAGGAGGGGGTGAGGTAACACAGGGAGGGTGAGGTAACACAGGAGGGGTGAAGTAACACAGGAGGGGAGGCAACACAGGGAGGGGTAGGTAACACAGGAGGGGTGAAGTAACACAGGGAGGTGAGGTAACAGGAGGGGTAGGTAACACAGGGAGGGTGAGGTAACACAAGGAGGGGTGAGGTAACACAAGGAGGGGTGAGGTAACACAGGAGGGTGAGGTAACACAGGGGGGGTGAGGTAACACAGGAGGGGTGAGGTAACACAGGGAGGGGTGAGGTAACACAGGAGGGTTGAAGCAACACAGGGAGGGTGAGGTAACACAGGGAGGGGTGAGGTAACACAGGGAGGGTTGAAGTAACACAGGAGGGGTGAAGTAACACAGGAGGGGTGAGGTAACACAGGAGGGTTGAAGTAACACAGGAGGGGTGGAGGTAACACAGGGAGGGGTGAGGTAACACAGGAGGGGTGAGGTAACGCAGGTGTGAGAGCTTTTAAAACAGAAGTGAGGTAACCTGACCTGTACTGGGTGATGGTGGGAGCTAGGGAGGAGAGAGGGAGAGGAGAAGAAGGAAGGAAGGGAGGGAGGGAGGCAGGAGGGGGAGGAAAAAAGAGGGAAAGGAGGAGACAGAGGGGATGACAGGGGAAGGAAAGAAGAAGAATGGAGAGGCAGGGTGGAACGGAAAAGGGGAGGGAGGGAGGGAGTAGGTATGACAAAGAGAAGGGAGGAGGTGAATAGGGGGGATTATAGAGAGAGAGAGAGGGGATAGGAGAGTAGGGAGGGAGGGAGGTGATAAAGAGAAAGGGAGAAGAATGAAGAGGTAAAATGAAAGAAAGAGGCACAGAGTAGGGATTTAGAGAGGCAGGGAGAGGAAGAAAGAAAGTAAGAAAAGAAAGAAAAAAGAAAGTAAGAAAGAAAAGCAAAAAAAAAGAAAGAAAGAAAGTACGAAAGAAAGTAAGAAATAAAGTAATAAAGAAAGAAAGTAACAAAGAAAAAGAAAGAAAAGAAAGAAAGTAAAAAAGAAAAGTAATAAAGAAAGAAAGAAAGAAAGAAAGAGACCCTAGTTTGACATCAGTTTAGTAAGAACTTCAGATAAATTCACACTTGATCAGAATGCAGAATACAGTATACATAACGAAGGTATACTGTACGGAGATGATGATGGTGATGATGGTGATGATGATGATGGTGATGATGGTGCTGATGATGGTGATGATGAGAGTGGATGATGATGGTGATGATGATGATGATGGTGATGATGATGGTGATGATGATGGTGATGATGATGGTGATGATGGTGATGATGATGATGGATGATGATGTGATGATGATGATGATGAAGTGATGATGGTGATGATGAGGATGGATGATGATGATGATGATGGTGAAGATGATGATGGTGATGATGATGGTGATGATGATGGTGATGATGTATGATGATAATGACGGTAGGTTCTAGTAACCTTTACCTACTGTGGCTCATAAAAGATGCACCCCCAAACACACACACACACACACACACACACACACACACAAAACCACACCAGTGACAGCCGAAACTAGAAATCCTAGACTATCATATTTATTCTCGAGTAATAACTTGGTGGCAGTTCTTGTAGGCTAATGTTTATCCTTCAAGTTCCTACTTTAACTCTTAACCTCAAACTCCTTAGGGGTGGTTAGGACGTTATGAGGAGTGGTAGTATAGGTGAGTAGGGTCATCAGTCCCCTGCCC
Source organism: Homarus americanus (assembly GCF_018991925.1). NCBI lineage: Eukaryota > Metazoa > Arthropoda > Malacostraca > Decapoda > Nephropidae > Homarus > Homarus americanus. The sequence goes on from NW_024751564.1 coordinate 21,255, forward strand.
CACCCCACCCCGCCCTGCCCCACCCCTGCCCCTGCCCCTGCCCCATGGCATCCACTTCCCCACACCATCCACCTGCCCATACCATCTACCTCCCAACCCTTCCGCCTGCCCACATCTCCCCACACACCTCCCCTAACCCCCACACCCACATCTCCCCACACCATACCACACCCCCCACACCCACACCTCCCCACGCTCACCCCCCCCCCAAACCCACACCCTCCCCACACCCACACCTCCCCCATACTTCCCCACACCCACACCCCCACACCCACCCCCACACCCCCCAACCCCACCACATCCCCCACACCCACACCCCCCCACACCCACACCTCCCCAACCCACACCACCCCCACCCCCCACACCAACCACACCCACCCACACACCTCCCCCACACCACTACTGTCAATAACGTCTTTAAGAATATTATATGAGCAACTTGGGTCCACCTGAAGCTTTATTACAGTTCTAGGCCGTGAAGAGAGCCATTAGGTGACACGTTTGACAACAACGTCTGGCAGGTGGTCGACACGTTACCTACCACTCTGCCACTTAATTCACCACCTGCCATACCACTCTGCCACTTAACCTACCACTCTGCCACTTAATTCTACCACCTGCCACTTAACCCACCACTCTGCCACTTAATTTACCACCTGCCACTAACCTACCACTCTCACTAATCACCACTCTGCCACTTAACCACCACCCACTTAATCACCACTTGCCACTTAATTCTACCACCTCTGCCACTTAACCCACCACTCTGCCCCTTAATTTACCACTCTGCCACTAATTACCACTCTGCCACTTAACCTACCACCTGCCACTTAATTTACCACTCTGCCACTTAACCTACCACCTGCCACTTAATTCTACCACTCTGCCACTTAACCTACCACTCTGCCACTTAATTTTCCACTCTGCCACTAACCTTTCACTTAATTTCTTCCACCTGCCACCTAACTTTCCACTTAATTTTCCACTCTGCCACTTAACCTTTCACTTAATTTTCCACTCTGCCACTTAACCTTTCACTTATTTTTCCCACTGCCACTTGACCTTTCACTTAATTTTCCACTCTGTCACTTAACCTTTCACTTATTTTTCCCACTGCCACTTGACCTTTCACTTAATTTTCCACCCTGCCACTTAACCTTCCACTTATTTTTCCACTTTGCCACTTAACCTAATACTTAATTTTCACCTGCCACTTGACCTTCCACTCTGCCACTTAACTTACTCTGCCACTTAATTTTCCACTATTACCACTTAACCTTCCACTTAATTTTCCACTCTGTCACTTAACATTCCACTCTGCCACTTTGACTTCAACTTATCTTTTCCAATCTGTCACTTAACCTCCCACTCTGCCATTTAACCTTCCACTCTGACCCTTAACCTTCTTCTCTGCCACTTTAACCTTCCAATCTGCCCACTTAACCTTCCACTCTGCCACTTAACCTTCCAATCTGCCCTTAACCTTCCTCTGCCACTTAACCTTCAATCCACCCTGCCTTCCAATCTGCCACTTAACCTTCCAATCTGCCCTTAACCTTCCTCTGCCACTTAACCTTCCTCTGCCCACTTAACCTTCCAATCCGCCACTTAACCTTCAATCTGCCATAACCTTCCACTCTGCCACTTAACCTTCCACTCTGCCACTTAACCTTCCGATCTACCATAACCTTCAATCTGCACCTAACCTTCCACTCTGCCTTCTAACCTTCCACTCTGCCACCTAACCTTCCAATCTGCCACCCTGTCCTGACTTATTAACATATATGCTATAAGGAGACAGGTAAAATAATAACCTTTATATGCTAATTAATCCTGTTAAATTAATCTAATACACCTTAATTAGTCCAGGTAGATTAGATTAATTTAACAGGATTAGTTTCACCAGGTAATTATTATGACGTCATCAGTGGCAGGAAGAGATTAGTACCCAAACGTCAACAAACATGGCGGACAGGTGTGAGAACCAAACATGGCGGACAGGTGTGAGAACTAAACATGGCGGACAGGTGGAGAAACAAACATGGCGGACGTGAAAAAAACGGAGAGAACCAAACATGGCGGACGGTGAGAAACAAACATGGCGGACGGTGAGAACCAAACATGGCGGACAGGTGTGAGAACCAAACATGCGGGTGTAAAAAAACAAAAAACACGGACAGGTGTGACAAACAGGACGGTGAGAACCAAACATGGCGGACAGGTGTGAGAAACAAACATGGCGGACAGGTGTGAGAACCAAACATAGCGGACAGGTGTGAGAAACAAACATGGCGGACAGGTGTGAGAACTAAACATTCATTACTCGACGGAAATAATTATCATGTCGCAACGGCAGGTGAAGCCAAGCAGGTGTAAAAGTTAATTAGGTCATGATTTAGTATTTCTACAACGTGAAAAACTATGAAGGGAATTTGATACGAGAATTTGTTGGTAGTGATGGATAATTAGAGATATACACTTATGCTTGTCAAATTCTGAGACCATTTGTAAATCAGGGAAAAATTATGATGAAAAAATACTGCACTAACGCGTGTATATGACCTGTATATATCAAGAGCACTAAGGCGTGTATATGACCTGTATATATCAAGAGCACTAAGGCGTGTATATGACCTGTATATATCAAGAGCACTAAGGCGTGTATATGAGCCGTATATATTAGAGCACCAACGCGCATATAATAGAGCCCCAGAACGCGTGTATATGAGCTGTATATATATTAGAGCCCCAACTCGTGTACATGACCTGTATATATTAAGAGCACTAACGCGTGTATATGACCTGTATATATTAAGAGCACCAACTAGTGTACATGACCTGTATATATTAAGAGCACTAACGCGTGTATATGCCCTGTATATATTAAGAGCACCAACTCGTGTACATGACCTGTATATAAAGTGGCTTGTTGATCAAAATGCTTTTAGTCAATAGAGCAGCAGCAGCAAGTGGACTTTGATCCATGCATTAATGGAACCCGGAAACAGTTTATGGAAGGGGAGACTGCAGCAAGCAACCGGGCAGGGAAGAAGAGCAGTTAATGAAAGAGGAGGAAGAGCAGAGAGAGGAGGAAGAGTGGAGGAGGAAGAGGAAGAATAAACAGAGGAAAGGGGAAAGAGAAGAGGGGGCCAGGACAACAACGGGGAGAGAGGGAGAGAGAGAGAGAGAAATGAGGGTGGTGGTGGCGGTTCTGGTCAGTTGGGTGTGTTGTGGTGGCTTGGTGGTGGTAGTAGTAGTGATGGTGGTAGTAGTAGTAGTGATGGTGGTAGTAGTGGTAATGATGGTAGTCGTCCTCGCTATCAAAATCAACCTCCCCTCAAGCTATACTCGTTCCCAAGTCGTCCTCGAGGTTAAGAGGTCCTTCCTCGCTCTCGAGACAATATCCTCTCTAACTCATCCTCGTCCTCGACCTGGTCTCTTCCTCCCATCTCGCCCTCGCGTATCCTTTAACAGGTAAGAAGTGTAGCCGAGACGTGACAGGGTGGGGCAGGGCAGAGATGAAGCGGGGCGTGGCGTGGGGCCAGGACACAGTAGGGCAGGGCGGGAGGGACAGGGCGTAACAAGGCGGGGTGGGGCAGGGGTGGGGCGGGGCAGGGCAGAGTGCATAAGAACGATGGAGTTGATAATGGTAATAAAGTTACGGTCGATACTCTTAGACAGGTAAGTGAATCCCTACACCTGTGTGTGACGCTCAGGTGATGGTGACGAATAATGAAGAAATCTCTCTCAATCTCTCCATGCAAAATCCCCCCCTCATCCCTGGAAGACTAATCCCTCACATAAATCCCCCCTCATCCCTGGGAGAAAGTAATCCCCCATAAATCCCCCCTCATCCCTGGGAAGAGAAATAATCCCCCATAAATCCCCCTCATCCCCTGGAAAGTAATCCCCCACATAATCCCCCTCATCCTGGGAAGAGAAATAATCCCCCACATAAATCCCCCCTCATCCCTGGGAGAGAAATAATCCCTCACATAAATCCCCCCTCATCCCTGGGAGAGAAATAATCCCTCACATAAATCCCCCCTCATCCCTGGGAGAGAAATAATCCCTCACTTAAATCCCCTCTCCTCTCCATTAAATCCGCCAGCCGTGACGTCACCTTGGACTCTGGGATCACGCGAGAGGACAACTTGGAGTGGGTGGCTGTGTTGAGTCCGAGGCTTTTAGTGGAGGTGGTGGTGAATAGTGGCAGTGTGGGTGGTAGGTTAGGTCAGGTTAGGTTAGGTAAGGGGTAGGTTAGGTTAAGGGTTGGTTATCTTCACCCTCTTCTCTCCCCTCTCCATCCAACTCACCCTTCTCCTCACCCTCTCCCTCCCTCACCCCTCTCCCTCCCTCCCCTCACCCCTCAGCTACCTTCTTTTCTTTCTACCCTATTTCTCTCCTCTTTGCCTCCTCACTTCCTCCCTCTCCTCCCCTGACCCCCATGCCCCCCCTCCATCCACCTCTTCTCCCTCCTCTCATCTCCCCTCACCCCCCTACCCTCCCTCACCTCCTCTCCTCCCTCCACACTCAGGTATTGACGCGGAGAAAATCGTCCACCACTTAATAACCAAGAGCTCGTGCTCAGTCAGTCAGTCAGTCGGTCGGTCGGACAGTGAGTCAGTGAGTCAGTCAGTCAGTGAGTCAGTCAGTCAGTGAGTCAGTGAATCAATCAGTCAGTGAGTCAGTCAGTTCTAAAGATCACACACACACACACACACACGTAAACTCGGACAGTCATTGTGTCCATGGATGGATATGTGGGTATGGGTCGTGGGGTGAGTAGTGGGGCGGTGGAGGTCGTGGGGTAGTGGTAGTGGGGGGTCGTGGGTGTGGTAGTGAGGGTCGTGGGGGTGGTGGTAGTGAGGGTCTAGAATTGGTGGTAGTAGGGTCGTGGGGTGGTGGTAGTGGGGGTCTGGGGTGGTGGTAAGAGTCGTGGGTGGTGGTAGTGGGGTCTGGGGGTGTGGTAGTAGGGTCGTGGGTGGTGGTAGTGGGGGTCGTGGGGTGGTGGTAGTGGGGGTCGTGGGGTGGTGGTGAGTGGGGGTCGTGGGGTTGGTGGTAGTGGGGTCGTGGGTGTGGTAGTGGGGGTCGTGGGGTGTGTGGTAGTGGTCGTGGGGTGGTGGTAGTGGGGTCGTGGGGTGTGGTGGTAGTGGGGTCGTGGGGTGGGTGGTAGTGGGGGTCAGATGGGTGGTAGTGGGGGTCGTGGGGTGGTGGTAGTGGGGGTCTGTGGTGGTAGTGGGGTCGTGGGGTGGTGGTAGTGGGGGGTCGTGGGGTGGTGGTGAGTGGGGTCGTGGGGTGGTGGTAGTGGGGGTCGTGGGGTGGTGGTAGTGGGGTCGTGGGTGGTGGTATGGGGGTCGGGGTGGTGGTAGTGGGTCGTGGATTGGTGGTAGTGGGGTCGTGGGGTGGTGGTAGTGGGGGGTCGGGGTAGAGAGGGGTCGTGGGTGGGGGTGGGTGGTGGTGAGTGGGGTCGTGGGGTGGTGGTAGTGGGGGTCGTGGGTGGTGGTGAGTGGGGTCGTGGAGTGGTGGTAGTGGGGTCGTGGGGTGGTGGTAAGTGGGGGTCGTGGGGTGGTGGTAGTGGGGTCGTGGGGTGGTGGTGAGTGGGGGTCATTGGGGTGGTGGTAGGTAGGGTCGTGGGGTGGTGTAGTGGGGGTCGTGGGGTGGTGGTAGTGGGGGTCGTGGGGTGGTGGTAGTGGGGTCTGGGGTGGTGGTAATTGGTGTAGTGGAGTGAGGTCGTGGGTGGTGGTAGTGGGGGTCGTGGGTGGTGGTAGGGAGGGTCGGGGTGGTAGGGGGGTGGGTGGTAGGAGGGCTGGGTGGTGTGGGGCTGTGGTGGTAGTGGGGGCCGGGGTGGTGGTCGGGTGGTGGTGTGGGGTCGGGGTGGTAGTGGGGCCGGGGGGTAGTGGGGCCGGGTGGTGGTAGGGGGCCGGGTGGTGGTGGGTGGTAGGGGGCCGGGTGGTGGTAGTGGGGGCCGGGTAGGGGTCGGGTGTGGTAGTGGGGAGACAGGCACACTGGGACGGTCATGTGACTGATAAGTGGAAGGGGAAGGAGAGACACAGGGGAAGGAGAGACAGGGGGAAGGAGAGACAGGGGAAGGAGAGACAGGGGGAAGGAAGGAGACAGGGGGGGGAAGGAGAGAAGGGACAGGGAAGGAAAGAAAGAGGACAATTAAACCACACATACAGACAGCCACGGACCGTAACGACCATCACAAGAGGAAAAAAGACCTGTTGGTTAGGTTAGGTCCTTGTGGTTGGTTAGGTTAGGTTACTTTAGGTTAGGTTAAAAACTCTTACGAAGAAATTTTGTACCTCGTGTTCGGGGAAACTTGGGGTAATTTTTTTATTATTTTGTTGTTGTTGTGAAGAAAAGTTAAAGTTAAAGAGAGAGAGAGAGAGAGAGAGAGAGAGAGAGAGAGAGAGAGAGAGAGAGAGAGAGATTAAAATACTTCAACAACTATCAGTAAACTTCAACAAATGCCTCCTCAATTTTTCTGATCTCTTAAGAATAATTAATTATCACTCAAAGTCTCTTAGGAAAGAGTTAAAGAAAGTTCTTTGAGTCAAAATATCTCAACCTGGTACTAGGGAAATAATATAGGGAGGAAAACTGGGTGGGGATATTTTTTACACGGGGAAAAGGAAGACGTCACTGATTGACCTATGACGTCACTGATTGAGCTATGACGTCACTGATTGAGCTATGACGTCACTGATTGAGCTATGACGTCACTGATTGAGCCATGGCGTCACTGATTGCGCTATGACGTCACTGATTGAGCTATGACGTCACTGATTGAGCCATGACGTCACTAATTGAGCTATGACGTACACCTATTGAGCCATGACATCATCCAGAGGGTTGTAACGTCATACAGTGGCCACGTATCAACACCAATCATTCAACTCAGGTTATAAAAACAATTTGATAACATCTATTTATTCCCGGGAAGAAAAATAGGAATATATTTACCACGATAACACGAAATATATTGATAAACACACATCTGTCTGTTAACTGTTTACACCCGTGTCTGTTAACTGTTTACCTCACACCTGTATGTTAACTGTTTAATCTGTCTAAATGTTTACCTCTACACCAGCGTTAACTGTTACACCAATGTCTGTAACTTTTACACCTGTGTCTGTTAACTGTTACACCCTGTCGTTAACTGTCTACACCTGTGTCTGTTAACTGTTTACACCCGTGTTCGTTAACTGTTTACACCTGTGTCTGTTAACTGTTTACACCTGTATGTGTTAACTGTTCACCTGTGTTCTAAATGTTTCCTTACACCTGTGTCTGTTAACTGTTTACACCTGTGTCTGTTAACTTTTACACCTGTGTCTGTTAACTGTTTACACCTGTGTCTGTTAAATTTACCTACACCTGTGTCTGTTAACTGTTTACACTGTGCTGTTAACTGTTTCACCGTGTCTGTTAACTGTTTACACCTGTGTCTGTTAACCGTTTACACCTGTGTCTGTTAACTGTTTACACCTGTGTCTGTTAACTGTTTATACCCGTGTCTGTTAACTCTTTACACCTGTGTCTGTAACTGTTTACACCCGTGTCTGTTAACTGTTTACCATACACTTGTGTGTTAACTATTACACCCGTGTCTGTAACTTACACCTGTGTTTAACTGTTTACACCAATGTCTGTTAACTGTTTACCTCACACCTGTGTCCGTTAACTGTTTACACCAATGTCGTTAACTGTTTACCCATACACTTGTGTATGTTAACTATTTACACCCGTGTCTGTTAACTGTTTACACCTGTGTCTGTTAACTATTCACACTCCTAACTTCCTCATCTCTGTTAACTTTTACACTTGTCTGTTTACACCTGTACAACTGTACATTCTTTAACTGTTTACACCTGTTGTTAACTGTTTACACCTGTGTCTGTTAACTGTTTACACATCTGTCTGTTAACTGTTTACACCCGTGTCTGTTAACTGTTTACACCCGTGTCTGTTAAATGTTTACACCCGTGTCTGTTAACCTGCCACATGTCAGCTCAGCTGCCACCACCACTTTACTACTGAAGTTGGTTACGATACAGTGCACCATGACCAGGCCCACAGTGCACCATGACCAGGCCCACAGTGCACCATGACCAGGCCCACAGTGCACCGACCAGGCCCACAGTGCACCATGACCAGGCCCACAGTGCACCATGACCAGGCCACAGTGCACCATCACCAGGCCACAGTGCACCATCACCACGCCCACAGTGCACCTGACCCACGGTGCACCATGACCAATTGACCACGTCCATGGTGCACCATGACCAGGCCCACAGTGCACCATTACCACGCCCACAGTGCACCATGACCAGGCCCACAGTGCACCATGACCAGGCCCACAGTGCACCATGACCAGGCCCACAGTGCACCATCACCACGCCCACAGTGCACCATCACCACGCCCACAGTGCACCATCACCACGCCCACAGTGCACCCTGACCAGGCCCACAGTGCACCATAACCACGCCCACAGTGCACCACCCACCTACCTACCTACTTTACCTGTACTGTAGCATGAGTAAATTAATATATATAACAATCTATATATTTTAATTTTTTTTGTATATCCATAAAATAATGTTTTTTCGCTATATTTTTACTCCACTGATTATTTTTCTTTCGTTACAGATGTGTTAAGTTGCATGAAAGTATTTGTAAGTGTGTGTAAGTAGTAGTGTTAGTTGTAAGTAAACATGATAAGTAATGTTTGAGATAATTTGGTGTTTCTGTTTATTATTTTTGAGTTGTTAAATTTTATGTGTGGTTATTATTATATGTTAGAGTTTAGTGTAGTTTTAAGCATGTTTATGTTTGTGTGTGTGTGTCGTTATTACTATTACCCAGTCGCTATTACTACTACTACTATTACAACAACTATTATTACTACTACTACTATTATTACTACTACTCCTATTATTACTACTACTATTACAACAACTATTATTATTATTATTATTTTTTTTTTTTATAAAACGTGGCCTCCAGTCTCCCCCAATAGCCACACCTTCGCCACCATTTAATTACCTTAATATTAAATATCCTAATACATAATAAGCTATCCTATCTGTGTTAAATTAGTTGAGCCGCAGATCTATGCGGCATTCAGTGACTGTAGCCTCATAGTCGATATCTGCAGCAGTTGTCGGAGTAGGGGCAGAAGCTCTCGTTCCCCTGAGGCAGAGCAAAGCCGACCGAAGGAGAGAGAAAGACAGTCGACATCTCATCCAGGCTGTAACATAACTCCTGGGCTGCTGCTTTACATTCGGAGATCAACTCCGCGAGTCTGGCGTAAAACATCTTGCCATGGGCCCATCCACCAGGGTTGTGAACCTTAGCGGTGAAGCTGCCTTGATCAACGTTTTGAATTCTCTCCCCATATGCCCCTTCTCTTGTCGTTCTCGTTCCTCCTATGTGCAGCATCGAGAGCTAGGTTACGGTGACATGCGGCCATGGGATCAAAAATCCTGATGTCGAAGAAAGCTCGCTGTCCCCGCGTCCAGAATCCTCGAGCACTGACGTCAACACGGGCTTCGTTAGATGTGTTTGAAGTCCTGTGTTGGAAGATCTCACCATCCAATGGAAGGAGGGTCGGTTCTACCATGACATCCCGGCAGATTCCCATTATTACTACTACTACTATTACAACTATTATTACTACTACTACTATTACAACAACTATTATTATTACTACTACTACTATTATTACTACTACTACTACTATTATTACGACTACTACTACTATTACAACTATTATTATTACTACTACTACCCCCCAGCCACCACCACCACTACCACCACGTGACCACACCACCAGCTCTTAGCAATGAAACTACCACAACCACCACTATTACCCTGTCTACCACCACTACTACCACCATCACCACCCACCCCCCCCCGACCACCACACGACATTGGATTTCCACGTGATCAAATTTCCCTTAATTTTAGTAATGATTCTTATGTTTCTTATCTTCTCTTTCTCCTATTCCTCTATCCTTCCCTCCTTCCTCACCCACCACAACCTATTCTCTCTCCTCTTCCTCCATTCACCCTTCAATCTCTTTATCATTTCATCTCCTTATTCCCCCTTTGGTTATTGTCTTCTCTCTTCATTCTCTCTCTCCCTTTCTCCCTATCCTCTTTCTCGTCCTCCTTCTCCCTCTTCTTCTCTATTACATTTTCTCATGCCCTCTTTTTATTCACCCTTTTCACCCTCTTACTTCATTCACTCTCTTCCCTCTCTTTATCTGCCTCCTCTTCTTCCTCTTTCTTCCCCCTCTCTCCTCCTTCCCCCTTTTCTCCTCCTCCCCTTTCCACTCTCTTCTCTTCCTCCCCTTCCCACTTCTCCCTCTCCCCCTCTCTCTTCCTCCTCCTCCTTTCACTCACCTCTCTTCCTTCCACCCCGTTACCTGTCACCTGATTGGTTGATCCGTTACCTGTTACCTGATTGGTTGATCCGTTACCTGTTACCTGATTGGTTGTTACTTGGGATTGTCTTCTGATTGGTGGTCAAGCATGTCGTGTCGTGATTGGCTCTTACGTATGTCGTGTTATAGTACTTATTTTTTTAGTTTTTGTTTACCTGTTCGTTAGGTTAGGTTAGGTTAGGTTAGGTTAAGTTAGGTTAGGTTAAAGTTAGATTAAAGTGTGTGGCACAAACTAGGTCAGGGATCAGGGCCACGGAGGAGGACGTGGGTGTGTGTGTGTGTGTGTTGCTATACGTCAAGGTTCACGTTTATCACACTATTATGTTTAATTACGATGTTGTAGCCTTGTGTTGCAGCCTTGTGCTGTAGCCTTGTGTTGTAGCCTTGTGTTGCAGCCTTGTGTTGCAGCCTTGTGCTGTAGCCTTGTGTTGTAGCCTTGTGTTGCAGCCTTGTGTTGCAGCCTTGTGTTGCAGCCTTGTGCTGTAGCCTTGTGTTGCAGCCTTGTGTTGTAGCCTTGTGTTGCAGCCTTGTGCTGTAGTCTTGTGTTGTAGCCTTGTGTTTGTGTACACTTTCAGCCTTGTGCTGTAGCCTTGTGTTGCAGCCTTGTGCATGTGTGCTGTAGCCTTGTATGTTGCAACCTTGTGTTATGTGTATGTTGCAGCTTGTGTTTGCAGCCTTGTGCTGTAACCTTATAATTGCAGCCTTGTGCTATAGCCTTGTTTTGCAGCCTTGTGCTGTAGCCTTGTGTTGTAGCCTTGTGTTGCAGCCTTGTGCTGTAGCCTTGTACTGTAGCCTTGTGTTGCAGCCTTGTGCTGTAGCCTTGTGTTGTAGCCTCGTGTTGCAGCTTTGTGTTGTAGCCTTGTGTTGCAGCCATGTGTTGTAGCCTTGTGTTGCAGCCTTAATTTCTTCATCTATTATTTGAGTTGCTTCTTACACATAGAGTTGTTTTTCATATTTTTTGAGTTATTAATTTTTTGTGTTGCTTGTTATTTTTTTTGTGTTGCTCTTCCCAATGCTGAGTTGTTATCCTAATTTCTGAGTTGCTGCAACTATATTTGTGTTATTTTTTCAACTTGACGCAACACACTGACCTCGAAGACTTGTCCTCGCGGTCTCTTAACTCAGGGTATTTTCTCCTAGCCAAGTGGGGGTAGGAAGGGGGAGTGGGGGTAGTGAGTGGGAGAAGGTGGAGTGGGGTAGGGAGGGGAGGTTGTGAGGGGGGGAGTTGAGGTGAAGGTGGAGGGGGAGTTGAGGGTGAAGGTGAGTGGGGGAGTTGGAGGGTGAAGGTGAGTGGGGAGTTGAGTGGGTGGGGTGGAGTGGGGGGAGTTGAGGGTGAAGGTGGAGTGGGGGGGAGCTGAGTAGGTGAAGGTGGAGTGGGGTGTGAGAGGGAGGAGTGGGGGAGTTGGGTGGGACAGAGGGAGGAAGACCTAGATTATGACCATAAATGGGGTCGATTCTTAACAGAGACTCTACAGCCCATTCCTCCAACAGTTTTGGTTAGGTTAGGTTAAGGTTAGGTTAGGTAAGGTTAGGTTAGGTTAGGTTAATGTTTAGGTTAGGTTAGGTCAAGTCAGATCAGGTTAGGTTAGGTCAAGTCAGATCAGGTCAGGTTAGGTTAGGTCAAGTTAGGTTAGGCCATCACCCTCGAGGACCCGGGTACAGGTTCAGTCGCTGGTAAGACCCGGCATCACCTTACAGAGTCACATTACACACACCTGAAGCAGCAACTATCTCTTGTACTACACTGTTGGTTAGGTTAGGCCAGGTTAGGTTAGGTTAGGTTAACACGTATATAAGTTAGGAAGAGTTAAGATGAGTCTTCGGTTTTATGTATTCACCGTGGCAACCTTCCCTGGTGTAATATTGATCTCTCTCTCTTTCACTGTGTGTGTCTCTCTCTCTTTCACTCTCATTCTTTCAATCTGTCTATCTTCTCTCTCTCTCTCTCTCTCTCTCTCTCTCTCTCTCTCTCTCTCACACACACACTTTTTCATCCTCCCTGGTTCAGCTCCTCCTCTTTTCACTTCCCTTTCCTGTTTTTTCTTTCTTTCTTTCCTTTCTCCCTCCCCACCAATTCTCTCCCCTTCCTCCTCCTCCTCCTCTTCTTCCTACTTCTTTAACCCTCCTCTTCCTATTTCTCTCCTCCTCGTTCTTCCTCTCCCCCTCCCTTCTCGTCTCTTGTTACTCCTCTTCCTTACACTCTTCCCGGTTCATTCTTTTATCTTCTTTGATTTCCTCCCCCGTTTATCTGCCCTCTTGAGTTGGGGAGGAAGGAAGAGGGGGGGAGAAGAGAGGGAGGAGAGAGAATTGGGGGGAGAAAGGGAAGAATGAAGAGACGGAAAGGGAAGGAGGAGAAGAGGGAAGGGGACGAAAGAGGAGATGGGGTGAGAGGAGGTAGAGAAAAGAAAGAGAAGGGAAGGAAGGAAGGAGAAAGACAGTAAATAGTGCAGTCTCTCTCTCTCTCTCTCTCTCTCTCTCCCTCCCTCTCTCTCTCTCTCTCTCTCTCTCTCCCAGCAAAGAGACCAAGAGACACCCAAGAGACTACACACTCACCGAGACATCATCACATATTGACAGCGAGACAGTAATGGTGTTGGGATGGTGGTGATGGTGACCGATACCCACACACACACACACACTGATAAACAATAATGGTGATGGTGAATGATAATAATAATAATAATAATAATAATAATAATAATAATAATAATAATAATAATAATAATAATAATAATAATAATAATAATAATAATAATAATCTTTCCCCCTTCAATATTTTAATACACAGATAAAACCTACAATTCTGATGTTGACTGAGACCCCCACCTCCATACCACCCCCTCTGTGATCAATAACAACAAGTTCCTTTACAGTGTTATTAGTTTATTTATTTTTGTAGCATCAGCAAAAAAAAAAAAACATCGGCCATAATAATATATTTCTCGCGGGAGGTTTTTATCGACATTGTGACAACTGAATTCTGTGTCTGGAGGAGGAGGAACTGTAAGAGAATGAGATTAAGAAGGTGATGATGTTGATGATGATGATGATGATGATGATGATGATGATGATGATGGTGGTGACAACGGAGGTGAAATAGCAACAACTAGCCACCACCAGCTCCTCCTCCTCCTCCTCCTTCCTCCTCCTCAACATAATAAGCCTTGAAGAGTGAGCAAACCGGTTGGAGGTGTTGGTGTGACGGCGGCGAATAGTGTGATGATATAGTGTGATGGCGAATAGTGATAGCAAGTCCCCCGCACCACCACCTCCTCCTCGCCTCCTCAGATCGCCGAGCCGTGAGAGCGTCAGCACTGAACTCTCGCTCTTCTCCATCAGTAGTGCCGCGTCTGAGATGTCCCGCGCGGGCTTGAGGGTGGTACTGCCTCCCCACCTGGCCAGAGGACCTTCCCCAACACCTGAGGCAAGACACCGCCTTCAGGTAAGCGCCCAGGTCAGTCCCCCCCAACAAGATTTTTTATTATTATTATTGGTCTTTCTTTCTCCTTGTGTTTCTGTCTGTCTGCCTGTTTGTGTCTGTCTGTCTGCTTCATCTTCTGTCTATCTGCTTATTCATCTGTCTGTCTGTCTGCTTCATCTTCCGTCTGTCTATCTGTCTGTCTGTCTGTCCGTCCTCCTGTCTGCTTACTCTTGTGTCTGTCTGTCATACTGTTTGCTTACTTATCTGTCTGTCTGTCTGTATCTGCTTGTTTCACCGAGATTATGCCGTGTTGTGTGTCCTGATGGGCTGCTATGTGTTCTGATAGGCTGTTGTGTGTTCTGATGGGCTACTGTGTCTTCTGAATGGCTGCTGTGTGTTCTGATAGACTACGTGTGTTCCGATGGGCTGCTATGTATTCTGATTGGCTGATGTGTGTTCTGATGGGCTACTGTGTGGTCTGATGGGCTGTTGTGTGTTCTGATGGGCTACTGTGTTCTGATGGGCTGTTGTGTGTTCTGATAGACTGATGTGTGTTCTGATGGGCTGTTGTGTGTTCTGATGGGCTACTGTGTCTTCTGAATGGCTGCTGTGTGTTCTGATAGACTACCGTGTGTTCTGATGGGCTGCTGTATTCTGGTGGCCTGTTGTGTTCTGATAGGCTGTTGTGTGTTCTGATAGACTACCGTGTGTTCTGATGGGCTGTTGTGTGTTCTGATGGGCTACTGTGTCTTCTGAATGGCTGCTGTGTGTTCGATAGACTACTGTGTGTTCTGATAGGCTGCTATGTATTCTGGTGGCCTGTTGTGTTCTGATAGGCTGTTGTGTGTTCTGATAGACTACCGTGTGTTCTGATGGGCTGTTGTGTGTTCTGATGGGCTACTGTGTCTTCTGATAGGGTGTTGTGTGTTCTGATAGACACCGTGTGTTCTGATGGGCTGTTGTGTGTTCTGATAGACTACCGTGTGTTCTGATAGGCTGTTGTGTGTTCTGATAGACTACCGTGTGTTCTGATGGGCTGTTGTGTGTTCTGATGGGCTGAAGCATGACCAAAGAATATAAGTGTCGTGATGTAATTAGTCTTCAGTGTTGGTAATTAGGTTAATAATGATGTTGTGTTAATGTTATGTTAATGTTGTGTTAATGTTATGTTAATGATGATTTTATTGTTGTAATGATAATATTAGACACGCCAGCTTAATTCACCTGCAGCGTAACCACCCTAACCTAACACTAACCAAATTCTAACGTAACCGAGTAGCATTAGGATATTTAATCAACCGGTGTAATTAACTAGGGTGTCTAATATACAGGTGATAATAATATTTTAATGAGTTAGTTTACTCGAGTAGGAGAAGGCGCTCTTTCTCTCTCTCTCTCTCTTCTCTCTCTCTCTCTCTCTCTCTCCAGGACAAGATAGAAAATTGTTGTTAAGAAATAATGAAACAATTCTGGTGTTTTGTTCCGGATGTGACAGACAGACAGACAGACAGACAGACAGACAGACAAAAGTGTGTCTGAGAGGGGGAATAATAAATATGATGTGTTGGGTCTCTGTTTGTGGTGTTTTTTCATTTTGGTGTTTTAAAGTAATTTTTAGTTTTAGTTTTAATGATGTAATATACGTATACACACACACACACACACACACACACACACGTCATATCAAAGTTTGTAAACACAGTCACATCCGCCATGATATTGGGGTCAGCTTACATGAAATTGGTTTAGTTGTGTTGAAGCTGACAGTTTTAAGCAGTGTGATAGCTGATAGTTTTAAGCTTAGGTGTGATGAAGCTGATAGTTTTAAGCTTAGGTGTGATGAAGCTGACAGTTTTAAGCTTAGGTGTGATGAAGCTGACAGTTTTAAGCTTAGGATATGATGAAGCTGACAGTTTTACGTTCAGTGAGATTATGTCAGGTTAGGTTAGGTTAGGTTAGGTTAGGTTAGGTTACAGCACTTAGGCACTGAGGTGGGGTGCTGTGATCACCTACTGTGTTATATATAGGTCTGGCGCGGGGAGGGAGGGAGGGAGGGAGAGGGAGAGGGAGGAGAGGGGAGAGGAGAGGGAGGGAGGAGAGGGGAGAGGGAGAGGGAGGAGGGAGGAGAGGGGAGGGAGGAGGGAGAGGGAAGGGGAGAGGGAGGGAGGGAGGGAGGGAGGGAGAGGGAGGGAGGGAGGGAGGGAGAGGGAGGAGGGAGAGGGAGAGGGAAGGGAGGGAGAGGGAGGGAGAGGAGGGAGAGGGGAGAGGAGAGGGGAGGGAGAGGGGAGAGGAGAGGGAGGGAGGGAGAGGGAGAGGAGAGGGAGAGGGAGAGGGGGAGGAGGGAAAGGGGAGGGAGGGAGAGGGGAGGGAGGGGTTATATAGAAAGTTAGAATAGGAGAAATTGAGGAAAGGGGAAGAGAAGGGATAAGATAGAAGAGAGGAAGAGGGAAGGAAGGGAAGAGGGGAGAGAAGGAGATAGAGGAAGGAAAAGGGAGAAGTGGTGTGTGTGTGTGTGTGTGTGTGTGTGTGTGTGTGTGTGTGTGTGTGTGTGTGTGTGTGTGTGTGTGTGTGTGTGTGCTGATAAAAAACACGCACACAACACTACAAACATATACACAAAACACCCTACAAAAACACAAACACAGAAAAACAAACAGACAAAAGCAAACAGACAAAAACAGGTTATAAAAAAGTGTATTGTGTTCATACAACTTCCAGCCAACACAACACCTGAGGCCGGACACATTTACTGTACACCATGGTAAAAACTGTTACACCTGACGCCGTGTTGTGGGTGGGTGATGGGTGGTGTGGGTGGGTGATGGGTGGTGTGGGTGGGTGATGGGTGGTGTGGGTGGGTGACGGGTGGTGTGGGTGGGTGATGGGTGGTGTGGGTGGGTGATGGGGGCTGTGGGTGGGTGATGGGTGGTGTGGGTGGCTGACGGGCGCTGTGGGTGGCTGACAGGGACCAGCTGACGTCACACCTACCTCTCCAACACTCTATATACAGTATGGTTGTCATGGTAACCTCTGCCACACACACACACACACACACACACACACACACACAAACACACACACATACATCTCTCCCCATTACCTACACAGTGGGCAGTAAAGGTGTTAGCCAGATGGGTCAATCATTACCTAATTAACAGGTAACTTTGTGAAATGAATAACACAGTCGCTAATTAACTGCAGGTAACTTTAACAATCATTTTATCCACCTGTATACAATAACTATGAACCCAGCTAATTACACACGTTGATATGCAAATGAGATACCTTTTAGATACGTTCTGGGAATCACCTGAAGAGTAGTAGACTATCACAATGTTTATGTCACCTGATGAGGGGGTGATGGTTAGGTTTGGTTAGGTTAGGTTTGGTTAGGTTAGGTTAGATTAGATTAGGTTAGGTTTGGTTAGGTTTGGTTAGGCTTCGTTAGGTTAGGTTAGATTAGGTTAGGTTAGATTAGGCCAGCGTTAGGGTGGTTAATCTTCAAGTGAAACAAGCTAGGAGGGCTAATCTTCAGGTGATCTCTAATTTCCCGACACACTAATCAGTTAAAACACCGCTTCTAATATTAATTAATAAACCAGACAAAAAACAGTAATGAAAATAAGATCAAATAATACGTAGGTGAAAACATTTAATGATAAAATATATCAAGAAAGATGATTATTGTTTCTTGAGATATAAAATAGTGATAATTATACCAGGTGTGCTGTTACCTGTCCACGCTCACCACACTTAATGAGCAGGTGGGCACGACAGGTGTGAGTGTGTGAGAGGTTGAGAATTAGTGTGTGTGTGTGTGTGTGTGTGTGTGTGTGTGTGTGTGTGTGTGTGTGTGTGTGTGTGTGAGTCAGTGAGAGGCGGATATTTTGAGGAGAAAACAGAGAGAAAAACGACTGTGTGGGTAAAAAAGTGGATTGAAACCTGAGGAGGACATGTTGCTGTAAATACCCTTCTGATTGAACTATCGGTTGAAGATCCAGCCAGGTACAGTAGCTAAAACAACTATCTGTTCGTACTTTGTGGGAAACAATATGAGACCATGGACGATAAATCTTGGTATGAGGGCTGTCACTAGTCACACGTACAAATTTCGGAGCATATCGACCCCCACCTGCACAGATAGTTGTTTTAGCTACTGTGCATAAATTTCTGGAGATAGTAATGATTAAACAATAATGTGAACGTGTAAACATAAAATAAATAAAAGACACGTTGACGAGACGAGTGTAAGGCGCTAGTTGCTGGCCCGTGAACGCTGGCGCCGAGTAGACGTCTCGTGTAAACTGTCCCAAAATAAGTAAGTGTGAGAAGATGAATGTGAGTGATGGCAGGAGGAGGAAGGTGGTGAGGGCAGGAACAACAAGTAGCACAGATCAGAAGTAACAAGTAACACAAGCCAATAACAAGTAACACAAGCTAGGAACAACACGTAACACAAACCATAAGTAACAGAAGCCAGCAACAAGTAACACAAGCCAATAACAAGTAACACAAGCTAGCGACAACACGTAACACAAACCATAAGTAACAGAAGCCAGCAACAAGTAACACAAGCCAATAACAAGTAACACAAGCCAGCAACAAGTAACACAAACCACGTAACACAAGCCAGCAACAAGTAACACAAACCATAAGTAACACGTAACACAAGCCAGTAACAAGACGTAACACAGTCCAGGAACACCACCTCACCAACACATTATAGAGTCAAGTCACGGTGTCACAAAATAAAATTCTAACAAACTGAATTTCTGGTGGAAAAACTTGGATTCACTTCACCATAAAGAAGATCCAAACTGAGCACACTCCCACTCAAGAAGTCAATGGTGGGCCCTTAACTTCCTTAGCCCCCCACCCCCCCGCCCCCGCCTGATGGTTTACCTGAAGATTAGCCCTCCTAGCCCCCACCCCCGCCCCCTCCCTGATGGTTTACCTGAAGATTAGCCCTCTAGCCCCAACCCCGCTCCCGCCCTGATGGTTTACCTGAAGATTAGCCCTCTAGCCACCCCCGCCTGATGGTTTACCTGAAGATTAGCCCTCAGCCCCCCACCCCGCCTGATGGTTTACCTGAAGATAGCCTCCTAGCCCCCACCCCCCCCTGATGGTTACCGTAGCCTCGCCCCACCCCCGCCTGATGGTTTACCTGAAGATTAGCCCTCCTAGCCCCCCCCTGATGGTTTACCTGAAGATTAGCCCTCCTAGCCCCCACCCTGCAGCTTATTTCACCTTAAATTTAACCATCTAATCTAAACTAACTCCAACCTAACCCAACCAAATCTAACCTAAACTAACCTAACCTAAACTAACCCAACCTAACACCTTCAGGTTGCGTTAGGGTATTTACTCTTCAGGTGAAATAGTCTGCAGGAGTGGGTCTAGTCTGGAGTGGGGGCTAGTCTGGAGTGGGCTAGTCTGGGAGTGTAGGGCTAGTCTGGGAGGGGGGGCTAGGGCTAATCTTCAGGTGATCCCCAAAAATCCAGTGCCTACATCAACATCCACGTCACCACCTACGTCATCAACCACTTACGTCACCACCACGTCATCAACCCTCATCACCTACGTCATCACTTACGTCACTACCACTACCTACGATATCACTTACGTCACTACCTACGTCATGAACCTCGACCCCGACAAGCCTCAGAAAGAATCCTGAGTTTGTTTTATGTGTGTGTGTGTGTGTGTGTGTGTGTGTGTGTGTGTGTGTGTGTACAAGAGAAGCTACATATACCAACTCTTGCCACTGACACTATAACTTGTGGTCGTGTCTATGTGAACGACCACCACCTCAACGACCACCATCTATAACGACTACCACCATCACCACTACCTACACGACCAGTTGAACACTACGACTCAACCTAGATCAGCAGACTCTCTCTCTCTCTCTCTCTCTCTCTCTCTCTCACACACACACACACACCATGTACGTCAGGAGGGCGAAGCTTTTAGTTGCTGCCATGATCACGGAGCTGGGATAAGACCAGAGAGGGAGGGAGGGAGGGTTCCACTATGGTGCTCTTGAAGGCCATGTGGGAAGATTGGAGGCCATGGGGGAAGATTGGAGGCCAGGAAGATTGGAGGCCATGGGAAGATTGGGGCCATGGGAAGATTAGAGGCCATGTGGGAAGATTGAGGCCATGGGAAGATTGAGGCCATGTGGGGAAGATTAGGGGCCAGGGAAGATTGGAGGCCATGTGGGGAAGATATGGGGCCATGTGGAAGATTAGGGGCCAGGAAGATTGGAGGCCATGGGAAGATTAGAGGCCATGTGGGAAGATTAGGGCCATGTGGGGAAGATTTGAGGCCATGTGGGAAGATTGGAGGCCATGGGAAGATTGGAGGCCATGTGGGAAGATTAGGGGCCATGGACACACACCCTTAACAGACAATACCGTAAACAGACAGACAGACAGACAGACAACACCCGGTAAACAGACAGACAGACAGACAACACCCGGTAAACAGACAGACAGACAGACAACACCCTGGCACAGACAGACAGACAACACCCCGGTAAACAGACAGACAGACAACACCCCAGTAAACAGACAGACAGACAACACCCTGGTAAACAGACAGACAGACAACACCCCCGGTAAAACAGACAGACAGACAGACAACACCCCGGTAAACAGACAGACAGACAACACCCCAGGTAAAAGACAGACAGACAGACAGAAACACCCCGGTAAACAGACAGACAGGACAGACAACACCCGGTAAAACAGACAGACAGACAGACAACACCGGTAAACAGACAGACAGACAACACCCCGTGAAACAGACAGACAGACAGACAGACAACACCCCGGTAAACAGACAGACAGACAGACAGACAAACAACCCGGTAAACAGACAGACAGACAGACAGACAACAACCCTGTAAACAGAACAGACAGACAGACAGACAACACCCCGGTAACAAACAGACAGACAGACAACACCCCGGTAAAACAGACAGACAGACAACACCCCGGTAAACAGACAGACAGACAGACAGACAACACCCAAACAGACAGACAGACAGACAGACAACACCTAAATAAACAGACAGACAGACAACACCCCGGTAAACAGACAGACAGACAACACCCTGTAAAACAGACAGACAGACAGACAGACAACACCCCGGTAAAACAGACAGACAGACAGACAACACCCCGGTAAACAGACAGACAACACCCCGGTAAACAGACAGACAGACAGACAGACAGACAACACCCGGTAAACAGACAGACAGACAGACAGACAACACCCCGGTAAACAGACAGACAGACAGACAGACAGCACGTAAACAGACAGACAGACAGACAGACAACACCCCGGTAAACCAGAAGACAGACAGACAACACCCTGGTAAACAGACAGACAGACAGACAGACAACACCCCGGTAAACAGACAGACAGACAGACAGACAAATGTATTCTGAACAACAATGATACACTATATATATATTTTTTTTATGTAAATGTCTTAACTAAATAAATGTGAGTTATTATTCCCGTAACTGAGTCATGAACAGCGTCTATGATTTAATTTAGATAAACAAATGTAATTATCTGTTTTAATTATGAAGGTAATAAACAGAGATAATTAGGTATGGTGGTGTGGTGTGGTGTGGTGTGGTTGTGGTGTGGTAGTGGTGTGGGGAGGTAAGTGTGGTAGTGGTGTGGTGTGGTTGTGGTTGTGGTGTGGTGTGGTGTGGTGTGTGTGGTGTGGTAGTAGTGTAGTGTTATGTGTTGGTGTGGTGGGGGCAAGGTATGGTGCTCTAGTATGGTGTGATGGCGTCAGGGCATAGTGAAACAGTGATAGTGGCCTCTCTCTCTCTCTCTCTCTCTCTCTCTCTCGTAAAAATTTCACTGGTAACCATGGGAACGTGACACAACCTTGAGGAGGAATACGAACAGGAAGAGACACCACGACCCCCTGAGACTACGACCCCTGGGACTACCACCCCCAAACTACGACCCAATACGACCCCGAGACTACGATCCTTGACGTCCCTGATAACACGACCCTTGATAGCGACCCTGGGACCACGACCCTGACACTGATCCCTTGATAACACGACCCCCGGGACTACAACCCCTTGATAACGCCCCGAGACTACGATCCCTTGATACGACCCGCTGATAACACGCCCCTGAGACTACGACCCCTGAGACCGACCCTGACACTACATCCCTTGATGACGACCCCTAAGACTAACCTCTTGGTAACACGACTCCTGATAACACGAACCCTTGATAACCGACCCTGAGTTCTGACCCTGAGACCACGACCCCCTGATAATACGACCCCCGAGGCTACTGACCTCGTGATAACACGGCCCCATGAGACTACGACCCCCTGAGACCACGACCCTCTGAGACTACGACCCCTGAGACTACCACTGACACTGCGGTCCCTTGATAACACGACCCCCGAGACTACAACCCCTTGATAACACGACCCCCGAGACTACGATCCTTGATAACTTGACCCGCTGATAACACGACCCCTGAGACTACGACCCCGAGACCACGACCCCTGACACTACAGCCCTTGATAACACGACCCCTAAGACTAACTACCTCTTGGTAACACGACCTCCTGATAACACGAACCCTTGATAACGACCTGGGACTACACCCCTGAGACCACGACCCCCTGATAATACGACCCCTGAGGCTATGACCTCTTGATAACACGACCCCATGAGACTACGACCCCTGAGACACAGCCTCTGAGACTGCGGCCCCTGAGTCCTGACCCCCTGAGACGACCCCCTGAGACCACGACCCTGAAACCACGAACCCCCGATAATACGACCCTTGGACTATGACCTCTTGATAACACGACCCCATGATAACGACCCTGAGACTACGACCTCTTGATAACATGACCCCCTGATAACTCGACCCCATGACCAGGACCCTTGATAACACGACCCCCTGACAACACGACCCTCCCAGAGAACACGACTATTAAAACGACCCCTGGGACGACCCCTTCATAACCCACCTACTGCAGCAGACAATTGGCTAGCGGTGCAGAGATGGTATGATCAGTATGAGGAGTGTGTGTGTGTGTGTGTGTGTGTGTGTGTGTGTGTGTCGGGAGCCAGGCCAGGGTGTGTCACTGCTCGCTACACATACTTATTACTTGAGGTCATGTGCTGTACCATATGTGTTGTGGCTCAGTGATGGTGCAAGTGTTGGTGAAGAGAACAGTGTTGGAGTAAGTGATGGTGTAGAAGGCAGTGTTGGTGAACAGTAACAGTGTTGGTGAAAAAGTAACAACCACACCTCATAAAACCTTAACACAGTAAACAAATTAAATACCTTTGGTCCAGGTGTAAATTCCACTAATGAAGCTTTTACCTGAGGAAAAAAAAAACCTAATTAAGACTCAATAAAGGTGTTTTCTTTAACCTTCGTCATAATTCATTCCAGTTCAGTCCTTATGAGACACACTGAGTGATCGTATATGATGATCTGTACTGATTTTGAACGTAAATTTAAGAGAAACTAACCAAAATACAGTGACAAAGAGCAAGATGTATTAAATTATTAGTGAACTCATAAGGTTTTGTTGTGGCTCTGAAGGCGTCCAGGTGGTATGGATGAGGTGACCCCTTGAGTACGATGATTTGACCCCTTGAGTACGATGATTTGACCCCTTGAGTACGATGAGTTGACCCCTTGAGTATGATGATTTGACCCCTTGAGTACGATGATTTGACCCCTTGAGTACGATGATTTGACCCCTTGAGTACGATGATTTAACCCCATGAGTACGATGATTTAACCCCTTGAGTACGATGAGTTGACCCCATGAGTACGATGATTTAACCTCTTGAGTATGATGATTTGACCCCTTGAGTATGATGACTTAACCCCTTGAGTACGATGACTTAACCCCTTGAGTACGATGACTTAACCCTTAAATACGATGACTTAACCCCTTAAATACGATGACTTAACCCCCTGAATACGATGACCACCTGACTACGATGACAACTTGAGTATGATGACTTAACCCCTGAGTATGATGACTTAACCCCTTGAGTACGATGACTTAACCCCTTGAGTACGATGACTTAACCCCAAGACTTAACCCTTAAATACGATGACAACCTTAAATACGATGACTTAACCCCTTAAATACGATGACTTAACCCCTTGAGTATGATAACTTAGCCCAATCATCGAGAAATAGTTAACAAAACACTCCCCAGATTATTCTTGTATATATATATATGACAAAGTTTACCTGAATATCATCCAATTACGTAAGAACACCTGAGACATTACCTGTGCTGCCTTGATCCTGGTCCCGTCACCATCACTACACCTGGGGGAGAGAGAGAGAGGAAGACCAACTTAGTAACAGAATGAAGACAAAATGGATGACAAATTGATGTGTGACTTTATGATATCATGCATGTGCTTATAATATTGTTTTGGTCACAATATAACCTAAATAACTTTGGTAATATTCCTTCGCTGTGAGAAAATCCTGTGCTGGTAAAACTTATTCTGGTGTCATCTTTAAATAGCTTGCCCTCATATAATGTATTCACCCGGCTTCAACTCATCAGCTTAGTGTCACCCAACATAAGGATGCCTCGTCTCCTCCACTAGTTTCCTGCGGGGAGTGGCGGTGGAGGTGGGAGCTCTGCAGGAGAAGGTGGTGGCTCTAACTTGTGGGGGGAGGAAGAGAGTGACCTGATTCGCTCCTGTGCCGCCCTCAGTACAGCTCTAGGTGTCCACAAGAGCTTCAGTACCTCAGACATCAGTGGTGTTGGCGCCAGTACGGACGGGGAGCTGAGCCGTACCTGGGTGAGCGAGGTAAGTGTTAATGACCCGGGGTAGTGCAGGTGCTGTACATATCTCCCAACACCTTGTATATTAGTCTCCAGATATTCCTCCGCCATGTTTGTTAAGTAGTTGAGAGATAAAGTTTACTAGATAACAAATACAGTTATAATGTTCTCGTGTCTCGCTGAACAACTGATTTATTCTTGATGAACACAAATGAAGGTGCATGATGAACAGTCTTGAGTCCTTCCTGAAGTCATTATGAACACTGAAGTTTAGTTTCTCTCCGTCAATCAACAAAGAGTTTTACTGTAACACGCTTGTTTGGTCCTCCATAGCCCCTCAGTAGTGCCAGGTTGAGATGATACAATACATGTCATGTGATACTGACCTGACTGCTTGAGTCAGTTCCAGCAATACACCATCCCTCAGAGAACTCAATAAAAACATTATTTGTAGGGCAACTTTCTTCTGCAGATCAACGTGTGTGGAGGAGGAGGTCGACTGGAAGGGGTGTTCCTGCCCCGCCTCGACCCCACCTCCCGCTCCTGCTCCACCTGGGTCGCGGTGGGAGACGTGGCCTCCACCTCACAGCTGCCCTCCCCCCAGGCCAGGCCAGGCTCCCTCGAGAGTCCCGCCATCACCGCCGCAGACTTTATCAGATCCGTCAACAAGAAGG
Organism: Homarus americanus; assembly: GCF_018991925.1. Taxonomy (NCBI): domain Eukaryota; kingdom Metazoa; phylum Arthropoda; class Malacostraca; order Decapoda; family Nephropidae; genus Homarus; species Homarus americanus. The sequence continues at coordinate 46,640 of NW_024751564.1, forward strand.
TAAGTGTTGTTACCTGAGTTGTTCCTGTGGCACTACTTTAGTTGTTCCTGTGGCACTACTGTTGTTACCTGAGTTGTTCCTGTGGCACTACTGTTGTTACCTGAGTTGTTACCTGAGTTGTTCCTGTGGTACAACTGCTGTTACTGAGTTATTCTCGTGTCTCTCTAATATATCTTGTTTACTATAACACTTAGCACTGAGTTTAACGCCCTTCAAAAAAATATCTTTACCATTTCGTGTGAAACAATATGACACAACGGACGAAGAATTTGGACAACCCTACCGAGACAACAGGATGCAGTGTTCATATTGAAATTCATCAACCTCCGTAGAGATACATTTTGGACTGTAACAATGTACCATGGGTCATCAAAAGTGACAGTAGTTAGTGATTAAGTCTGGACAGTGTCACTTTGTGTGTGTGTGTGTACTTCCCTAACTGTACCTTATACTGTCACAATGTACACTTGAGACAGAATAAACAAAAATAATAAATAACATTCAATATTCTTCTGAAACTTAATAAATTTGCTTTAACTTGAGGCGTAAGATGGGCTAACTTGACCCGGATCTTGTGCCACGAATATTCAGATTTTTGTCCTCCAACTAGTATTAAAAGTGAAGGTATCTCGTTATGGTAGTGTCTTAGGTGTAATTTTGTAACGTTATTTTAGTATTTTTATCTTAAGACTGTCTGTTATGTTCCTACTTCACTAATTACGAGGAAAATTCAACTCCTAAACCTCTGATATAATAGTTCACTAAATCCTCTTCATATCAACGTCCTCATCTCTTCACTTATTGACATGACTTTTATAATGGACTTATTTACTCATGAGATAATTTATATAACAGTTCTTATTATAAACTTATTATAGACATTAATTAAAACATGTATCAGGTTTGAGTATAATTTTAGTGTTGCGACAACGAGTGAGTGAGGCAAAACTGGTTTCCTCTAACACAACACAACAGGAACACACGAGCGGACGGCGGCATCTGATTGGCTGAGATACGCGGGAAAAATATCGTACAGCAGTATATCATATTTTTAATTTAATTTAATATGAAATTAATTATATATTCCATATTATATATCTTAGACAATTACCTTATTATTAATGTTGAGATTATAAAATTAAATAGTTATAAACATGATATATTATACAGTATGTTGATAAATTATTCCTACGTCAGGCAACGAAACGCGCCGAGTTAACTGCATCAGAAATTTAAATTATTATTAAAACATTCTCATTAATAACTGTACTATATTATCTACTTCCTGAGGACCACATAATGAATAATATTAACTAAACAAGTACAATCTGGCGTCCTAAATACTCGACGTCGATCACAAGAGGTCAGTCAGTCAGTCAGCCAATCAGAGCCGTCCTGCATACCTGTTTATACATGTTGACGACGACAGGGTACCAGTTCAGAGCGGCGGGAGAGAGAGGGAGGAGAAGAGAGAGGGAAGAGGGAGAAAGAGAGGTCGAGAAGCACACACACACACACACACACACACGAGTTACGATATATTCTTGTGTGTTCGTATTGCATTGGTATGAATATTAATATGAAAAACCAGTATGGAATATTTACGTCTGGTGTGTGTGTGTGTGTGTGTGGTGTGTGTGTGTGTGTGTGTGTGTGTGTGTGTGTGTGTGTGTGTGTGTGTGTGGGGATCATTGATCTTCACACGTTGCAACACCATAAAAAAATCCAAGTCAACGGGAAGTAAAGATAACCTTTGACCTCTGACCCTTGACACCTGACCCTCGACACCTGACCCTAGATACCTGATCCTTGACCCTCACCCTCGACACCTGACCCTAGATACCTGATCCTGACCCTCACCCCGACACTGATCCTGACCTCACCCTCGACACCTAACCCTAGATACCTGACCCCTGACCCCTCACTCCCGACACCTGACCCTAGATACCTGACCCTTGACCCTCACCCTCGACACCTGACCCTAGATACCTGACCCCTGACCCCTCACCCTCGACACCTGACCCTAGATACCTGACCCCGACCCTCACCCCGACACCTAACCCTAGATACCTGACCATCGACATTTAACCCTTGACCCTTGACCCCTGACCCCTTCACCCTCAACCCCTGACCCTCACCCTCAACCTCTGCCCCTCACCTCAACCTCTGACCGCTCGACCCGACTATCGACTCTGACCCCTGACCCCTACACCTCACAATCGACACAGACAAACTGAGACAGACAGACAGACATACGAACAGACACACACACCGAGACAGACAGACAACATACGAACAGACACCAAACCGAGACAGACAGACAGACATACGAACAGACACACACACGAAAGACAGACAGACATGAACAGACACACAAACCGAGACAGACAGACATACGAACAGACACACAAACCGAGACAGACAGACAGACAGACAGTGGAGACAGTCACAGACACATCAAGCCTCATGTATACACCACCGGCAGACAGACAATATTATGATGATGTCCGGGAGATTACTTACATAACAAAAGATGACACACACACACACACACACACACACACACACACACACACACACACACACACACACACACAGGACAAAAACATGAGACAGACAGACACACGGCTAGGCGATGACAACACCCCACCAGTCCTATTGTGTGTGTGAGAGAGAGAGAGAGAGAGAGAGAGAGTTATAACACGTCCCTCCCCTTAAAAATAATAGTATTTAAAGGAACTAAAGAAACACGACTCATAAAACTAACTTCACTCCAAGACAACTTTAACGTCCCTTTAAACCCTTTGGGGAGGGGTTAATCCCGTACACAAAGGGTTAAACCATCGTCATCAAAGGTTAAAACCATCGTCCTCAAAGGGTTAAACCATCGTCCCAAAGGGTTAAACCATCGTCATCAAAGGGTTAAACCATCGTCTCAAGGTTAAACCAACGTCCTCAAAGGGTTAAACCATCGTCCTCAAAGGGTTAAAACTATCGTCCTCAAGGGTTAAACCATCGTCCTCAAGAGTTAGAACCATCGTCCTTAAGGTTAAACCATCGTCCTCAAAGAGTTAGAACCATCGTCATCAAAGGTTAAAACCATCGTCATCAAAGGGTTAAAACCATCATCCTCAGAGTTAAGAACCATCGTCCTTAAAGGTTAAACCATCGTCCTCAAGAGTTAGAACCATCGTCCTTAAGGTTAAACCATCGTCCTTAAAGGTTAAACCATCGTCCCTAATTTAAACCATCGTCCTAAAGGGTTAAACCATCGTCCTAAAGGTTAAACCATCGTCCTCAAAGGTTAAACCATCGTCCTAAAGGTTAAACCATCGTCCTAAAAGTTAAACCATCGTCGCCAAAAACCATCATCGTCCTTAAAGTTAAACCATCGTCCCTAAAGGTTAAAACTCATGTAAAGGGTTAAAACCATCGTCCTCAAAGGGTTAAACCATCGTCCTTAAAGGTTAAACCATCGTCCTTAAAGGTTAACCATCGTCCTCAAAAGGTTAAACCATCGTCCTAAAGGGTTACCATCGTCCTCAAAGGTTAAACCATCGTCCTAAAGTTAAACCATCGTCCTGAAGGTTAAACCATCGTCCTCAAAGGGTTAAAACCATCGTCAAAGGGTTAAACCATCGTCCTCAACAACCATATATGTGTCACATCTCCCCAACACTTCAACAAAGGAATAGAAAAACACATCACACCGACACTCACACAATACATGAGTGTAGCAACGACAACAACGACAACAACAACGACAACAACAACAACAACAACGACAACAACAACAACAACAACGACAACAACAACAACAAAAACAACAACAACAACAACAACAACAACAACAACAACGACAACAACGACAACAACAACAACGCAACAACAACAACAACAACAACAACAACAACAACGACAACAACAACAACAACAACAACAACAACAACAACAACAACAACAACTGTTGTGTGTGTGTGTGTGTCAGTCCTCGCCTTCATGTCCCCTTTAGGATTTAACCGGAGAATCCATTAGTGATTAAATTCTTCACAACAATATTCATCTACTGTACATGTGACGGTATTTTACACACACACACACACACACACACACACACACACACACACACACACACAATGTTCATCTACATGTGGTATTATTGCCACACACAGGTTTCTTCACCATGGTGTAGTGCATTAGTGACTGTGGGGCCCTCAGCTACAGGGTGATCTATAGAGTGTACTAGTGACTGTGAGCTGTTGTGCCCCTGTCAGAGGTGATCTATAAGTGTACTAGTGACTGTAGAGCTGTTGTGGGGCCCCTACAGCTACAGGAGGTGATCTATAGAGTGTACTAGTGACTGTAGAGCTGTTGTGGGGCCCCTACAGCTACAGGAGGTGATCTGTATACTAGTGCCTGTAGAGGCTGGGGGACCCCTACTGAGGAGGTGATCTATGAGTGTACTAGTGACTGTAGAGCTGTTGTGGGGCCCCTACAACAGGAGGTGATCTATAGAGTGTACTAGTGCCTGTAGAGCTGTTGTGGGGCCCCTACAGCTACAGGGGTGTCTAGAGTGTACTAGTGACTGTGAGCTGTTGTGGGGCCCCTACAGCTACAGGAGGTGATCTATAGAGTGTACTAGTGGCCTGTAGAGCTGTTGTGGGGCCCCTAAGCTACAGGAGGTGATCTATAGGTGTACTAGTGCTGCAGGCTGCTGGGGCCCTACAGCTACAGGAGGTGATCTATAGATGTACTGTGCCTGTAGAGCTGTTGTGGGCCCCTACAGCTACAGGAGGTCTAGAGTGTACTAGTGCTGGAGGCTGTACCGTGATCTAGTCTGGCTGCTGTTGTGGGGCCCTACAGCTACAGGAGGTCTATAGAGTGTACTAGTGCCTGTAGAGCGGCCCTACCTACAGGAGGTGATCTAAAGTGTACTGAGCTGTAGAGCTGTTGTGGGGCCTCTACTGAGGAGGTGATCTATAGAGTGTACTAGTGCCTATAACTGGGGCTCCTACAGCTACAGGAGGTGATCTATAGGTGTACTGGCTGTAGAGCTGTTGTGGGGCCCCTACAGCTACAGGAGGTGATCTATAGAGTGTACTAGTGCCTGTAGAGCTGTTGTGGGGCCCCTACAGCTACAGGAGGTGATCTATAGAGTGTACTAGTGACTGTAGAGCTGTTGTGGGGCCCCTACAGCTACAGGAGGTGATCTATAGAGTGTACTAGTGCCTGTAGAGCTGTTGTGGGGCCCTCACAGCTACAGGAGGTGATCTATAGAGTGTACTAGTGACTGTAGAGCTGTTGTGGGGCCCCTACGGCTACAGGTGATCTGGAGTGTACTAGTGACTGTAGAGCTGTTGTCGACCCCACAGGAGGTGATCTATAAGTGTACTAGTGACTGTGAGCTGTTGTGGGGCCCCTACCTACAGGGGAGTGATCTATAGAGTGTACTAGTGCCTGTAGAGCTGTTGTTGGGCCCTACAGCTACAGGAGGTGATCTATGGGGTGTACTAGTGCCTGTAGAGCTGTTGTGGGGCCCCTACAGCTACAGGGTGATCTATAGAGTGTACTAGTGCCTGAGGCTGTTGTGGGGCCCCCAGGTAGAGGAGGTGATCTATAAGGTGTACTAGTGCCTGTAGAGCTGTTGGGACCCCTAGGTAGGAAGTGATCTACAGTGTTGTACTAAAGAGTTATTAGGAGCTACAACTGCTAGGGAAGATTAAGTTAGAGGTTGTAGGTTATAGGCAGGTTAATGAGAGGGAGTCAGACTAGATCCTTTGATGAGACTACGAGAGGCATATGTGGGAGTCTCTTGGAGGAGGTGACGGTGTAGGTCCCAGGGGCATGATGCCAGGCTCGTTAAGGGCGGTGTGGATACTGTGTGCTACCTTCAGTACGAGGAAACGTGGCCGACACAGCACTGAGTACTGAGGTGTTGAATGAGGTTTAAGACGGCTGTGTTAGAAGCACTTGGAACATAAGTGAGGACTATGATGAAGGACTACCCACCTCAGCCTCCTGCCGGGGGACAAGCCCTTCTGCTGCAGGTAATCACACTTCACTCCTGATGAAGACTTAAATTGATCGAGTTATGCCTCATCAAAGCCACGCCATGCCTCTGGGCTAACTCAACAATTCTACCTCATGTTATCAGTTTATACAGTGGCACTTAGGGGTGAGGGAGGTGGGGTGGGGTGGAGTGTGGGGGTGGGGAGGGTGGGGCAGGGGTGAGGAGGGGGCGGGGAGGTGGGGAGGGTGGGGCAGGGGGTGAGGGAGGGTGGGCGGTGCAGGGGGTGGAAGGGAAGGTGGGGCGGGGGTGAGGGAGGGTCTGGGGCAGGGTGGGAGGTGGGCCAGGTGAGGAGGTGGGGCAGAGGTGAAGGGGTGAGGTGGTGGGGCAGGGGTGGGGAGGTTGGGCGGGGTGCAGGGCAGGACAGGGGGTGAGGGGCAGGGGTGCAGACGGGTCAGTGGGCATCACACACACACACTCCACACACACACACACCACACACACACACACACACACACACACACACACACACACACACTCACACACACACACACACACACACACACACACACACACACACACACACACACACACACACACACACTTTTTCCCAAAAACTTTAACAGGGACAAATGTTCCGTCCCTTGATTGTTGGCTCCATCAGTCACACAGTTAGTCAGCAGCTCCATACCTGCCAGGCTTACACGGGGCTGAAACTGTTCCATCTAATCTGTGTCCTCTCTCTCTCTTGTTTGAGCTGTTATTCTTATCTCTCTCTCTCTCTAACTTCATTCCTTTTCCTGTGTCTTTATCTTCTTGCCTCTCTTCTCAGTTATCATCCTTCCTCTCTCTCTCTCTCTATTGTTCTTGCTCTTTTATTTCACTCGTTCCTCTCCTCCTCCTCCTCCTCCTCCTCATCCTGCATCTCCTTCTTCCTTCCTTTCCTCCTGTTTCCTTTTCCTTCCTCCTTCCCTCCTTTTCCCATCTCCTTCCCTCTCCATCTCCTCACTTTCATCTCCCCTCACTCCCCTACTTCCCCCATCACCACCCTCCTTCCCATCTCCTCACCCCCTCCTTCATCCCCTCACACCTCCTTCCTCCCCTCCCACCCCACTTCTTTATCTCTCCCCTCCTTCTCCCTCCCCTTCTCATTGCAGGATATCAGTCCACAGCACTCCTATGTGTTGAGGCAAGAATTACATCTGCATACCTGATTCATCTAAACGTTAGTTTCTGTGTGTGTGCCTCTCTCTCTCTCTCTCTCTAACTGGGCATGACTGAGGGTGACAGAGACAAGGACAGATAAATGGCATCAAAGTTGTGGTCCCCGGAGATACAACACCCGACAGTCTGTAACCTAACACCACGTACTGGTAACACTGCCTGACAACACCCGACAGTACCGGTAACACTGCCTAACAACACCCGACAGTACCGGTAACACTGCCTAACAACACCCCGACAGTACCGGTAACACTGCCTAACAACACCCGACAGTACCGGTAACACTGCCGACAACACCCGTCAGTACCGGTAACACTGCCTGACAACACACCGACAGTACCGGTAACACTGCTAACAACACCCGTCAGTACCGGTAACACTGCTAACAACACCGACAGTACCGGTAACACTGCCTAACAACACCCGTCAGTACCGGTAACACTGCCTGACAACACCCGACAGTACCGGTAACACTGCCTAACAACCCGACAGTACCGGTAACACTCCTACAACACCCCGGTACTGGTAACACTGCCTAAAACACCCGTCGTACCGGTAACACTGCTAACAACACCCCGACAGTACCGGTAACGCCTGACAACACCGACAGTACTGGTAACACTGCTAACAACACCCGACAGTACTGGTAACACTGCCCCCAACATCCGACAGTACCGGTAACACTGCCTAACAACACCCGACAGTACCGGTAACACTGCCTGACAACGTATACAATAGAGGGCCGTGGTCGCCAACCCTCAGACGATTAAAGTTATCATAAAAAACTAACACAAATTTACTCTCTCAATACACCATAATTATACATAACTATTATACATGAATCAGCCGCCAAACTCCAGCTGATGAATAGTTAACTCCAGTGAAGGTGTATATAAGACTGTCCCAGGTAGCTGATGACGGCACACGAGGGTTGGAGAAGAGACGCCAGTGAATTATTGGTTGAGTTAGGTTAGGTTAGGTTAGGTTAGGTTGGGTTGAGTTGGGTTAGGTTAGTTAGTTAGATTAGGTTAGGTTAGGTTAGGTTAGGTTAAGTAGGTTGGTTAGGTTAGGTTTAGGTTAGGTGTGGGTTGGTTAGGTTAGGTTGGGTTAGGTTAGGTTGGGTTGTGTTAATAAAAATCATAGGAACTCATGAAGATTAGGAGCACCAGTTTATTTCACCTGATTATAAAACCTCCTGATCCTAACCTAACCCAACTTGTCCTAATTTAACTCCTGACCATATTTAACCTAATCTGACACATTGAAACAAACACTAAGAAGAAATTTCCTAACCTCCTTATACAACCAACCTACCTCTCAACCTCACACAACCTCAACAACCTAACAACTAACAACCCAAACTAACCTAACTTAACCTAACCTAATCTAATCTAAACCCCCATTTAGTGTTAAGGTGTTTAATCATCAGGTAGAATAAGTTATTAATAGAAAGACATTTGATAATTTTTTTCTTTGTGTGAAAAAGTTGATTAATTATTCACATTAAAGTTTACACCTGTGAGTGTTGCAGGTGAGGTCAGGTGAGTCCCCCCTCCTCTTGAGTCATCCTCGACCTCTGGGGTGAACCTGTGGGAGGATTTGAGAACCTGGGGATTTAGGCTGAACCTGGGGTTGGGGCTGAACCTGGGAGGATTTGGGGAGAACCTGGGGAGGTTAGGGAAGAACCTGGGAGGTTGGGGGTGAACCTGGGGGAGGATTTAGGGGAGAACCTGGGGAGGATTTAGGGCTGAACATGGGGAGGATTTAGGGCTGAACCTGGGGAGGATTTAGGGGAGAACATTGAGGTGGATTTAGGGCTGAACCTGGAGAGGATTTAGGGCTGAACCTGGGGAGGATTTAGGGGAGAACCTAGGGAGGATTTAGGGGAGAACCTGGGGAGGATTTAGGAGAGAACCTGGGGAGGATTTAGGGGAGAACCTGGGGAGGATTGAGAGAATACAGGAGAGCATATCGGAGGGTTGGGGGGAGGGTGTCCGGCCTCAGTAAGGGGCCCTAATGGAGATTATATCATAAAGGAAGAGGACGGGAAGGGGTGGGCGTTATCAATAGCAGGCCGGGGAGGGGAGGGAGAGAGTTAGCAACAGTAGTCTGGGAGGGGAAGAGAGGAGGTAGGGAGGGAAGGAAGGGGAGGGAGTCAGCAGGCCGGGAGGGAAGGAATCCATCACAGCGAGTTTAAAGGTGAGAGACTGATCAAGGCGGACGGAGGTAGAGGAACCTTGTAAACACGTACACCCGCCAACGACACTACCGCAACGTACGTCACTACCGCTACACTCGCCACTGCCACCTCTAATAATAATGGTTGCCCCTCGTGTCACGAGGATGGCCGGTCCAAGGGCCACCTAGGCTTGAATTTGTTTAAGGTGTAGAAGCTGTCGCCAACACAACAACCACACCCTAAGTTAACGAGCTGCCTGACCCAGTGTCAAGGAGTAGTCCGAGAAGACCGGACAACTCGCCAACTGCACTGCTGGGTAGACAGAGGCAAATGGCGTAAAGAAACTTGCCCATAGATTCACCCTGCCCGGGGATCGAACCCGGGTCCGCTAACTTGCGAGACGAGCATGCTGACCACTACACCACAGGTCGCCATACGACCACCTCTACCACCACAGCCGCCACTACCACACCATCACGTTGGACTTTCTCTAGAGTGCGCCAGGCAGAACTTACCAATATTTGTATTGTCACTTACTCCTCTCTCTCTCCCTCTCCTCTTCTCTCTGTGTCTCCTCCTCCTCCTCTCTCTCCCCCTCCTCCCCCCCACCATCCGCTTCTTTCCTCCCCCACCTTTTCCTCTCCTATCCACCCCTTCCGCCTCCCCACCACTCCCACCTACCTACCCCTCCCCCCCATCTCACCACCTTCCTCGGTCATCTTGATCACAGTGGTAGTGTTGTGGTTGATGGTTGCCTCTCACTGTTGGCTCTCCTGTATATGATATGTGGTAGTGGTAGTAGTAATGGTGGTAGTGATGGTACTAATGGTGGTGGTAGTAGTGGTAGTAGATGGTACTGATAGTGGTACTGGTGGTAGACAACAAAAAAACACCAACTCATTCAAGGTCATCGAAAAATCCCCGTTCACCTGCGATAATTGACCTTACCTTTTATACCTGCATTATATACTTTATTCTAATTACACTCAATAATATAAATAGCACCTACTTCAGATACTTACTGTGAGCTTTTCTATTATTTATTGTAAGTAGAAGAAGGTTATATAATAATGCAGGTATAGCATAAGGGAACGATATTGTTTATTTATCTAGCTGCACAGGGACTTTTTGATCACTTTGTATATGTGAATGAGTTTAAATGGTCAGAGGTAGATTAGTCAAGAACTGACCTGACCTGAACTGACATGATCTAACATAATCTAACCTAACACAATATAACATAAACTAACCTAACCAATCTAACCTGACCTGACCTAACTTAACCTAATCTAACAGCCTCACGCGATACAAATTTTTTTTTAGACAAACCGTATGACAACCGATCTGAAAACCAGACAATATTAATCAAGAATAATATAGTCTAGGTGTGTGTGTGTGTGTGTGTGTGTGTGTGTGTGTTTACGCTGTGGATACCAAAAAAGGTCTCTTTCATCTCTTATCTAATTCAGTCGTTCTTCCCTGACAGACGGACGTAAACAAAACAACGTGTGTCTTATATTATGATGATTTTTTCACTAACATTATCGGTCAAACATCTACTGAGGCGGACCAAAAAAATTACTCGTATTATATAGAGACAGGACCTTTAAAGAGAGTGGGGAGAGGGTGTGTTGGGGTGGGGTGTGGGGAGGAAGGGAGTGTGGGGAGAGGGTGGGGTGTGGGGAGAGGGTGGGGTGTGGGGAGTGGGTGTGGGAGTAATACGTCACAACTGACAAAGTCCCCACCCTCTACAGCCGGCTTCCTACACATCACCGCTGCTGTTGCCTGCTGCCGGATGCTGTGGCGGCTGCGCCCGACAAGCCTGACAGCAATAAAAAAAAACGGGAATTCGTGCATGTAAACACAGCAGACGTCTACCAACCAATCAGAAATCGCCTCCCACATCCGGATGGCGTGTTGACTCGTCACCAGATTTTAACATTCCTCTTGCTTACACGCCGGAACGTTCTCCCTCACTTACCGCCTTTCACACTTACACAAATTACACGCACACAGAGGCGTCATTCTTATCGTCCAACATAATACTCTCGACCGGGTTATGGCGCGAAACTCTTCTTCCTTAACTCAAGCTGATAAGGCATTAGTTCTCATCCAGCACAGTCCCTCCCACCTCCTATGCCGATATTAAACACCGATATCACTTATTAACTATCAAACTAGCTTATCCTAAATCAGGTTAACCTAATTAATCCGTCCTGTGTAAGCAGATACATAAGCCCCGTGGGTCGATTTGAGTTAATCTTCCGTGCGTGTTGTTGTTGACGGTTTGCCAGTGTGAGCCATTGCCGACTCACTCGCCAGATACGAACGAACGAGTCGACGAGAGGATAACGAGTGTGTTTTAATTAGTGGTAGGAGGGTTGGAATTCATAAACTTCATTATTTATAAAAGCAATGAAATACGAGTCTATTAATTTATGGTTCTACGAGGGGGAGAATGAATTAATACGTGAGAGAGAGAGAGAGTACCGTATTGATGTGTGTGTGTGTGTGTGTGTGTGTGTGTGTACCACCTAAAAATAAACTTTTCTAACCTAACATAATCTAACCCTGGCCCTCGTACCCTCAACTTAGCCCATTAATACATACGTTATTATCCCCTCATCCTTAATTATATGACCAAGGTATCTCATTTTTTTCTGTATACTTCAATTAACCAACATATAAAGGGCACATATTTAATTAACACCTACGATACATATTTACTTAAGCCTACACACACAAGACATATATTTAATTTATTACGCACATAGATGGACTCATTTACCTTGTTATATATATATATATATATATATATATATATATATATATATATATATATATATATATATACAGTACATAATGTTCACTAAGGAACTCCTGCCCTGAGACTCCTGATCTGAGACTCCTGCCCTGAGACTCCTGACCTAAAACTCCTGCCCTGGGACTCCGTGACCTGAGATTCCGTGACCTGAGACTCCTGACCTGAGACTCTTGATCTGAGACTCCTGATCTGAGACTCCTGATCTGAGACTCCTGCCCTGAGACTCCTGACCTAAAACTCCTGCCCTGGGACTCCGTGACCTGAGATTCCGTGACCTGAGACTCCTGACCTGAGACTCTTGATCTGAGACTCCTGATCTGAGACTCCTGCCCTGAGATTCTGTGACTTGAGACTCCTGCTCTGAGACTCTGTGACCTGAGACTCCTGATCTGAGACTCCTGCCCTAAGACTCCTGACTAGAAACTCCTGCCCTGAGACTTTTGCCCTAAGACCACTGACCTGAAACTCGTGACCTAAAACTCGTGACCTAAAACTCGTGACCTACAGCACAAAAGACTCTCGGTTAAGACTCCGGAGTGTCTGTTAGGTAGAGACTCAGTTGTGATACTCTGGTCAACAACATCTATTCAGTCAGAGGCGAGATATTGTCGAAAAAAATACTGTAGTCTCGGATCGGGTCGGGTGGGTGGGTGGGTGGGTAGGTAGGTGGGTGAGTTATGGTTAGAATTTCAGAGTATTTGTTTTTGTACGTCGTTTTCTGTATAGTCATTTAAGATAAACACTGTAATGACGGTCATTTATCTTACGAGACCAGTGTAGAGTTCTTATAAGTTTAAGCACGATCAATTTTCCTCGTGTCAGGTATATAACACTATCTCTCCATCTGACGATTATATTATTTTATAAATCCCAAAGACCTGTCCATCACAACGAGAGGAAAAAGTGTCGTACCGCAGTGGCTTCTAAAAAAAATAAAAAATAGCTGGTAATCGATAAACCATCCAGATAACAGCACAAAACCCAAAGCGTATAATTGCAATTTACAAGCGATAATTATTCTACTGTGTGAGGACGAGAGGCGAAGCACACAGAGAGCGCCATTAACACGCCTGGCAGTGGTGTGTTGGTCCATTACTGCCGGCGGCAACAATTTTCACTTGATGTTGTAACAGTTATCGTACAGTACTCCACCATGACGGGCGTGTGTAAAGACGTGAATATTCCTGAAAATATTACCCAATAGGAATATAAGACTCTAATGCCTTTGTCGGCTAACGTTCGTCACGTTGCTAGACTGTTTCGCTACTGCTGTATACCTGCATTGTCTAACTGTAGACTGGAAACTGTATATAACTACAGTTTATATACAGTACATTGTATACCTGCATTATTTATAAACATGTCAAACCAATTGTGTGTATGATGATTTTACTGAACAGAAATTATTATTTTTATTATTGTTAATATTAATATTATTGTTAACGCTCATAGGAGCGTTATTGGTTTGTTGCTGGAGAAATAAACCCTCAACGATGACTCGTACCATATAATTCGGTCAAAACCTGTTGAAGAACAATTCACATATAACAAATGCTGTCATCTCAGGACACAATGAATAATACAATCAATATAAAGTACATAGCCTGTTAACATCTTAAGTATAACTCACATGTTACATCTATTGATACATCAGGAGACAAGTTGTATAATATGATCAAATTACAGTACATAAATATACTTATTATAGTTATTTAGAGTTTATATTTACGTTTTAGGGTCTTGGGTTCGACCAGCGTGTTATTTCTTCTGCAAGAATTGGTAGACTACTGAGCAATCGCCATCCAATCGCAGCCCAAGGCGAGGGCATCTGTTTTATATTAGACGACCAACAAACACGTTGTCAGCACTGCCCCCCTTCTCACCGTCTCTCTCTCTCATGTTTATCTTACTGTGGCGGTAACATCTCAACCTCTCTCTCCCTCTCTCTCTCTCTCTCTCTCTCTCTCTCTCTCATGTTTATCTTACTGTGGCGGTAACAATTATTATTATTATTAGTATTATTATTATATAAGTGAAATAGACCTGTGTGACAAGTATATAAATCGTAATAATTCTGAGTAGACTGACGTATATTAAATCCGTATATTGTCAAAGGTGAACGGAAATAAAGACACAGGAAAAAAAAGTCACATGACTTGTGCACATTAACAACACATTTTGGGTATGACTGCTTGGGAGATTGGTATCCCCGCATCCCCTGAGCAACGCTCTTGTGCATTATGCAGAAGGCCCGACAGCAGCACCCTTATCCACTACCAAAGATGTCCCCCACACACAACGCTTCCGTGACGCCTGCTGGACCACCACTCCTCGACCCCCTGACGGAGACACGATGATCCTCCCCATACTGGCCAGATATTTTGTAAATAACATTGATTATGTGTTAAAGGAATATCCTTCCTTCCTTAGGCTTTACTGAGCCCCTTTATAATATTTATACTGTAAATACTTGTCACACTTGCCAGATGCTTCTGGTGTCATTGTACAGGGGTACCTAGTGACAGCACTAGGATCCCGCTTCCTCTATCAAGGAATAAACAATTGAAATTGAATTGAACAACACATATATATATATATATATATATATATATATATATATATATATATATATATATATATATATATATATATATATATATATGATGGCATTGCACGTAGGTTGGGTTAAGTTAGATTAGGTTGGGTTAGGTTTTTTTCGTGCCTTTTTTTCTGTGACTTTTTTCCTTGATCCTTGTCAAAGTTCAGCCAAATTTTACAGCAAAGGTTAGGTTAGGTTGGGTTGGGTTGGGTTGCGTTAAGTTGAGTTGGGTTGGGTTAGGTAAAGTTAAGTTAGTTAGGTTCTGGCTTTCTATAACTACAACCTAAAGATCGCATTTCCATAACTTACACCGTCTTCAAGAATCCATGTGTTATATTTTCCGCGCAAACTAAAAAAAAAAACATGAATTTTGGGCGCGAAAACTATACCGCGCAGTACATGTTGACCTTAAGACCTAACAATATACACTGCAGGGGCCGCACTGTGACCTGTAGCGAGAGATTGGTTATCTAGATATGAAGTAAGTGACGCATACTGCACACACACACACACACCAGAATGGAGGGGTTTCTGCCTCGCTGTTGCTGTTCCTAGTGTGTGTGTGTGTGTGTGTTGTAGATGTTGAGATAGACTGGGCCACAAACATCAAGGAACTATAAACACAAGCATCAAAGGACTCTATAAACATAAACATCAAGGGACTCTGTAAACACAAACACCAAGGGACTCTGTAAACACAAACACCAAGGGGCTCTGTAAACACAAAGAATAAGAGAATGTAAACACAAACATCAAGGTACTCTGTAAAAACACACATCATGGGACTCTGTAAACAAAAACACCAAGAGCTTTTGTACACACCTTGTAAATTCGTCCGCTATCGTAAATTAGCAAACGTTGTTGGCCAAACTTGTATGGCCACTGGCGAGTCTGATTAGTGAGGGTAATTAGCTCAGTTACCAGACGCTGCCAGAGAAATCCAGGACAGTGGGGGTCGTGGTGATGAACTCTCGTGTGACTCACTCTACCCATAAGGTCAAATTTTCCGTCTCTCTCTTTTTGTCTATCTTTCTCTTTTCTCTATGTATCTTTCTCTCTCTCTCTCTCTCTAGAGGAACACACTGTCCAGCACTAACACCACCGTCCCAGAGTTACAATATAAGTAACCTAGTAAGAGAGAGGGGCGGCCTTGGTAGACAGAAGGAAAGAGACAAAAACAGAACAAGAAAAAGAAGGAGAAAGATGTGTAAACGGACAGTTCTTGGTCTGGCTCCTCAGTCACGACCTGCCTGGTGTGGTCGTGGGGTCCTCGGAGCACACAATCTCCCCCACCACGAAAAGGTGACTATCCACGGGGGAGGGGGGACCCATAGGTAGCAGCAGGAGTCGTGGACAGCCTGCTGGTACCTATCGGCGATCATGAAGGAGGTCATCTCGGTCGACTAACGCCATACCTTAATGACCGCCTCCATGCTCGGGGGACCCCACACATATTAACCTGGGGTGTGGGATCCCACTTGGCGGTGACCACCATAACAAAGGTCAGCTAAACTGATCTTCCTTATGGATGTTCACTCAAGGCCTGGGCTTTATTTTCTCATAATTACTTGTCGGCTTCTTCATAGTACTGGTGGTGCTGACGCTGCTGACCATCCCTGTCTCACTCTTTTCACACCGAGGCCAAGTACCACCTCGCCAGGTGTCAAGGACCACATGTTGATGCAGTCGAAAACCATTGAAGGAAATCTCTCCTGCACCCAGGCGTGGTCCAGGGCCAGGGTGGGAAGGTGTTTGCTTTACGAAAGTTAACACCGTCTCCTCCTGGGTCAAGGACCACGTGTAGGTGCAGAAGATATCCCCGGACACCGTGAGGCAGCACTGGGAGGTGACCTGATCACCCTCCAGCAGCGGATAGTCCAAGACGAACTGAGGTGAGTCCGTGCTGAACCAAGAGTAAGACTGGGGACGGCCAGGAGCACCACCACCACCCGGCACTTTTATGAACAAGTTGAAAAGTAATTTTGATATAATAAAGTAATTTATATTTTCTCATATTGAACAATTTAAATCATGTTAGAGTATTACTTTTGGAGATAGTTATACAGCACTAATGGAAGTTGTTAAATAAACTCCGGAGTGAGAACACCACACCCCTTGTTGCCTCGATCTAGGAACTCTTACCAACCATTAATACAATAAAACCTTTTATAGTAAACTTTTCCTGCTGGGGCCTAATTTTGCCATCTGACTGCCGGACTAGTGACTGTTTTGGGCGGGGAAAAGTATTATTAACATGGATGGTTTTGACGGATTTTTTTTTTTAACCAGTGTTGTGTTTTCCATCTAGCTAGTGTGTGTGTGAGAGAGAGAGAGAGAGAGAGAGAGGAGAAAGAAGAATGTTTACAGTGCGTCTATGAGATTAAAACTCAAGTATCACACCAACTATACACGCCTGAACTACATCACCAACAAGTGACAACAAGTTAACACTCTCTCAGGTGTCGTAGTTCCCCACACTTAACACAAACTTTACAAAAATCCTATTAAAAGTAAAAAATTGACACAGCCACACCATCTAACATCCACAGATAAAACACAACCACACCATCTCATATTCAAAGACACAGCCACACCATCTCACATCCACAGACTAGATACAGCCACACCATCTCATCCAAAGACTAGATACAGCCACATCATCTCATCCAAAAACTATACACAGCCACACCGTCTCATATCCACAGACTAGACACAACCACACCATCTCATATTCAAAGACACAGCCACACCATCTCATCCAAAGACTAGAATGCTGACTAGACACAGCCACACCATTTCATCCAAAGACTAGATACAGCCACATCATCTCATCCAAAGACTATACACAGCCACATCATCTCATATCCAAAGACTAGACACAGCCACACCATCTCACATGCACAGACTAGACACAGCCACACCATCTCACATCCATCCAAAGACTAGATACAGCCACACCATTTCATCCAAAGACTAGATACAGCCACATCATCTCATCCAAAGACTATACACAGCCACACCATCTCACATCCACAGACTAGACACAGCCACACCATCTCACATCCACAGACTATACACAGCCACACCATCTCACATGCACAGACTTGACACAGCCACACCATCTCATCCAAAGACTATACACAGCCACACCATCTCACATCCACAGACTCTTTGGTGATAAATGTGTTGAAGCTTTACATATCATTACGGCTCAGGCAGTAAAGGTAAATCCGCTACGATAACTGCTGGACAAGATCATCCTCCGCCGCTGCTATAACCTCTTCGTCCTCTCTTTCCTTCCATCCCTTTTGCCCCTCCTCCCCTCGCCCTTCTTCCACTCCTTCCCTTCCTTCCCCTCCTTCTCCATCTCCTCCCAACTCCTTCCTCTCCCCTCACTTCCTCCTCCTTCAGTATTAGTGGCACTGCTTTCTCAGGACGGCCAAGTTACACAAAAATAAATCAGATTACGTGAGGATTCACCTCTCAGTTTATTTCACCTAAAGAATAACCTAACCTAACCTAACCTAACTCTAATCTAACTTAACTTCTTAACTTTTAACATAACATTAACACTTACCTAATGCAACACTTACCTAATTAACATAAACCTAATACTAAACCTAACACTAACCAGACCTAACGCTAACTATCACTAACTAGACCTGGATACAACTCTAACCTCTAACTCCTACAACTAAACCTAACAGCCTTCTAACTAACAACACTAATCTATTACCTAATACTAACATAACCACCAGAACCCATTACATAAGACCAGGTTGACCCAACACACAGAATACCAAACCCTCGATATATAAAGGGAAACAATAATAAAAATCCCGACACAGTGTTCGACCTCCGTCCTCCAACCGCTAGTACCGACTCCTAGCTGGGTGGACTGAAGCTCTCCCGACCACAATATATAAAAGGAGAATGTTGTAAGTTTTCGTAATGTATAAAAAAAAAGTATGTTGTATGTCGTATCAAAACAACATTATGATAATACTTGGAAATAGTAATATAAAATTTTGCAACATGATTTTGTTTTAAAAGAGTCACAAAGGATCATTTAAGATGAATAGTTATCTAGAAATTGAGGTTAAAAGGAAATATTATTATGATAACTCAATAACAACTGAAGTAATATAAATAAGATAACTTATTATCTTTAAGAGAGAAAGCAGTAGTAAACAGACAGACAAAAGAGAAAGATAGAGGGAAGATAAACGAAAAGATAAAGAGAGACTGACAGACAGACAGATGTTGAAAGAAAAGACAGAAATCATCGTTAAGAAACACACGTACAAGCTGATTAAACCACAAAGCAACTCTAACAACAGACTGCACGCGTGTGTTTACCAATAGTGAGATAAGTCTACTATGATGGTGTGTGTGTGTGTGTGTGTAAGTGGGTTATGCAACACTTATGTACTGCTCACTGTTTGGTAACACCAGGAGAGTTAGTTAGTTTTTAGAGAGAGTGCAGCACCTGTCATCAGCATGGAACTATTGAACCACTTCTGTCACATGAAAATTCCGCCACTTAGCATGACCGTGATGGGTGAGGCAGGAGGTGGGGCTGGAGAGGTGAGGGGGTTACAAGGGAAGGAAGGGAGTGAGGGGACGACCTTCTCTTGCTCCTGTCGTGGAATCTCAGGTGTGGAGTCAGGTCGCCTTTCAGTTCAGTCACCTGTTCGAACCACCAACCTACCCATCCTACCCTCCCCACCCCTCCTCCTCCCCCACCCACATCACAGTGCAGAATATTGAACAGGGGGCTGGGTGCTGTCATACAACACGACAGTGATGCCTCAAGTGTCATGCTGATGTGACCCCAAATGAAGCGTTTAGTTATGACAGCCAGGTAGGACCTCCACCACCACCCACCACCACACTCTCCAACACTGTCCACCACCACACTCTCAACACTGTCACCCACCACACACTCCAACACTGTTACCGCCACACTCTCCAACACTGTCACCACCACACACACACTTCAACACCACCCACACTCTCCAACACTGTCACCACCACACCTCCCTGTCACCACCACCACTCTCAACACTGTCACCACCACACCTCCAACACTGTCACCACCACCACACTCCAACACTGTCACCACCACACACTCCAACACTGTCACCACCACACCCAACACCGTCACACTCTCCAACACTGTCACCACCACACACACACTCCAACACTGTCACCAACACACACTCCAACACTGTCACCACACTGTCCTGTCACCACCACACTCTCCACACTGTCACCACCACACACTCCAACATCACCACCACCAAACACTCCAACACTGCCCACACACACCCAACACTGTCACCCACCACCCACACTCCCACTACCACAATGTCCGCCTCCCACCACACTCTCCAACACTGTCACCGCCACTCTCCAAGCTGTCACCACCACACACTCCAACAGTCACCACCACCCACACTCTCCCAACACTGCACCTGTCACACCACCTTCCACCTCCACACTCCAACACCACCACCACACTCTCCAACACTGTCACCACCACCACACTCTCCAACACTGTCACCCACCACACTCCAACACTGTACCACCACACTCTCCAACACTGTCACCACCACCACTCTCAACACTGTCACCACCACACACTCAACACTGTCACCACCACCACACACTCTCCAACACTTCACCACCACACTCTCCCTGTCACCACCACACACTCCAACACTGTCACCACCACCACACTCCCAACACTGTCCCCCCACCACACTCTCCAACACTGCTCCACCACCACCACATTCTCCAACATTACCACCACTACCATACCCCTCACCCATTACCACAACCACCACCACCCCTAACCCATCACCACCACCACAACCATCATCCTTCACCCCTCACCCACACCTTCACCCCTCACCACACCCTCCACCCCTCACCACCCCCCAGCTGCCTCTCAACACACTCAACAGTGAAAAACTTTGGCGACTTCACTCGCCATCTGTGTTCACTTCCATCACATTACTGTAATACCCTGGAGACTGTATGTATGTATGTATGTATGTATGTATGTATGTTTGTATGTTGTATGTATGTATGTGGGGAGGCCAGAGCAACAGAACAACCTTGCCATGTGCAGGTCCCCTGTCAGTAAACACAGGGTCTCACAGCTGACTGTGTGATGGAGAGGTTCCTGTGCACTGGTTTACCTCCACACACCCCTAGATAGATGGGTAGATAGATGGATAGATGGATAGATGGATGGATGGATGGATGATGGATGGATGGATGGATGGATGGGTGGATATATGTTGAGTGAAGCGACGTAAAGTGTGAGACCTATTTTTCCTCCGTGTGTTCATTTTTTATTATATTTATTTATTTATTTATTTATTTATTTATTTATTCATTCATTTATTTATTGTTTTTTTCAGTGATATGTAAGGCATTTTTGGGGAGGAGGGTGTTAAAATTCGGACACAACAATAACTAAATACTTGGCCAAAAACGTTTTATTTTATGTATGACTCATATAGTATACATCACCCATCACCCCTCCGTGAAGTGTGAGGGGCGGTGTACACCACCTCACCTCACCTCCCCCCAAAAAGGTATCTCTACGGGCGGGTCGATGAATCCCAAAATGAACACTGCGACGCCTGTAGTCTTGGTAGGGTTGTCAAAATCCTTCGTCTGTTGTGTCATATTGTTTCATATAAGATAGTAGTATTTGTTTTCTTTTCTGTGTTTTTATATTATTAGTACCCCTACTTGTTGCTTTTTTATGGGAATTAGCCCACCCAGACACAGGTCACTGACCCACATCGGGGCCTGGGGGGCGAAAATGTAATAATAATAATAATAATAATAATAATAATAATAATAATAATAATAATAATAATAATAAATACAAATTATAATAGAAATAAAACAATAATAATATAAAGAACCATAAATAAATCAAAAGTGAGAAACAATATATGTATGTTGTGTTGTCAAAGTAAGAGAAACAATTGAGACCCTGCAATTGTGTGTAAATGAGGCAGAAAGTCAGATCAGCAACCTGGGACTTGGTCACAATTTTCGTGATGCCATATGGCAGCAGGGTCTACCATTAGACAACACATTATGCTTCCAATATCTTCCCCGGCGGTAGTACCTCCCTGTTTGGTAGCTGTCTACTACCTACTACCTGATTTATTTGAAGTTGATGATAATTTTGACAATATACTAATGAATATGAACCTCTTGTAAATCTCTATGAAATATTCGACCTAGAATAAATGTATGAAGAACTTAATTGGTGGGGGGTCATGGTTAGCGTACCTGTCCAATTTCAATCTTGCGGGGCCACTGAGATGCCAAAGAGGCACTCACGCGGCGGGCCACTCACCCAGGCTGCCCGTCACTCCCCCCCACCGCTGTGATCCGGACCTCTGTCACTAACATCATAATAGTAAATTGAATTAAACGTTGTAAGGTATCGCATCAGGTGAAGATTAGGCACCCCGGTTTATTTCACCTGATGATGAAACACTCTAATGCTACCTGGTGAGGGGGGGGAGGGGGGATGGTTTGGTTTGGTTTGTTGGTTAGGTTAGCTTCACCACCTCCATCATCACCACCACAATCATCACGACCACCACCACCATCACCACCACAATCATCATCATCACCACCATCACCACCACCATCACCACCACCACTATCACCACCACCATCACCACCACAATCATCATCATCACCAATTAACACCACCATCACCACCACTACTATCACCACCACCACACTATCACCACCATCATCACCACCACAATCATCATCATCACCACCACCGCACCACCATCACCACCAATTACCATCACCACCACCACTATCACCACCACCATCACCACCACAATCATCATCATCACCACCATCACCACCACAATCATCATCATCACCACCACCACTACTTCATCACCACCACCACTATCACCACCACCATCACCACCACAATCATCATCATCACCACCATCACCATCACCATCATCACCACCACAATCATCATCATCACCACCACCACCACCATCACCACCACTACTATCACCACCACCACTATCACCACCACCATCACCACCACAATCATCATCATCACCACCATCACCATCACCACCACCACAATCATCATCATCACCACCATCACCATCACCATCATCACCACCACAATCATCATCATCACCACCACCACCACCATCACCACCACTACTATCACCACCACCACGAGCATCACCATCATCACCACCACAATCACTATATCTTCTTGAAAAAGATTGTAAACGAGGATTTGGTAGGATCCGCGCGTATGCGGGCGTAACGTGAAGTGATTGGTCCTTGAACGGGATGACGCCACCTGTGTCCTTCATACAACTCTCCTAAAGTACAAGATGTAGCAAGTACCAACCTAACCTAACCAAACGGAACCGAACCTAACCTAACCTGACCTGACCTGACCTAACCTAACCTAACCTAACCTAACCAAACGGAACCTAACCTAACCTAACCAAACGGAACGGAACCGAACCGAACCTAACCTAACCTAACCTAACCTAACCAAACGGAACCGAACCTAACCTGACCTGACCTAACCTAACCCAATCCCAATCTAACCTAACCAAACGGAACGGAACCGAACCGAACCTAACCTAACCGAACCTAACCTAACCTAACCTAACCTAACCAAACGGAACCGAACCTAACCTAACCTAACCAAACGGAACCGAACCTAACCTGACCTAACCAACCTAACCTGGACCTAATCAACCAACTCCAATTCCAACTCTAACCAAACGGAACCTAGAACCGAACCTAACCTGACCTGACCTGACCTAACCTAACCTGACTAAATCATAACCTAACCTAGTTTAACCTTAACCCATCTAACCTAACCAAATCGTAACCCAACCTAACCCAACCTAACCCAACTCTGACTAAATCATAACCTTAACCTAGCTTAACCTAAAATAACCTAACCTAACCAAACGGAACCGAACCTAACCTAACCTAATCTAACCTAACCAAACGGAACCTGACCTAACCTAACCTAACCTGACCTAATCTAACCTAACCTAATCTAACCTAACCAAACGGAACCGAACCGAACCTAACCTGACCTGACCTGACCTGACCTAACCTAACCTAACCTGACTAAATCATAACCTAACCTACTTTAACCTTAACCTAACCAAATCGTAACCTAACCCAACCGAACCTAAACTAAACCCAACCTAACCTAAACTAACACTTAGACCATTATATATGTATCTTATATGTATCTTATATGTATCTTGTGAGTGTTTATGTATCTTTGTATAAGTGTTGCCGCCTTAGTGCTAACCAAGGCTGTATTGTGTTGTTACAGGTGCGGCAGAACTACATCAAGCGTCGGTTGGTAACTACCTACAAGGCCCTACAGAGGTTCTCCCAGTCCGAGGTGGACCTTGAGGCTGGAGGAGTAGGCACCGGGGGCGTCAAGGTATTGTACAACACTTTAAGCTAGTTCTTGTGTTTGTTTACTGGCTGTTTAGTTGTTATGGTGTAGAAACTGAAACCTGATTGGTGGTTAACCCTTTGAGGATGATGTTTTACTCTTTAATGACGATGTTTTAACCCTTTAATGACGATGTTTTAACCCTTTAATGACGATGTTTTAACCCTTTAATGACGATGTTTTAACCCTTTAATGACGATGTTTTAACCCTTTAATGACGATGTTTTAACCCTTTAATGACGATGTTTTAACCCTTTAATGACGATGTTTTAACCCTTTAATGACGATGTTTTAACCCTTTAATGACGATAGTTAAACCTTTGAGAAAAATAATAATAATAATCATCAATAGTAGTAGTAGTAGTAGTAGTAGTAGTAGTAGTAGTAGTAGTAGTAGTAGTAGTAGTAGTAGTAGGCCGGCGCGGCGTGGGTGTCGTGGACCGTCCCTCCTGATCTAAAGTGTTATTGGTGGGGACATACTCGTTGTGTGGGAGCGGGAATTTGACAATGTGTCCGTGAATATCGGATGTCACCCTAAGCATTGCCACCCAAGGTTTCTTCTCATCCCTTACGGCATAAATTGTAAATATTCCGTGTGTTCACCGGCGTTCACCAAGTGAGTGGTGACCTGTGCTGGGTCAGTGGTAGGATAATGAGAAGGCTCGGCGCCAAGGTCAGTGTCGTTAGGCCTACTGTGACAGGGGTGGTCCCGAGACTATCGCCCCTATGGGGCCGAGAGTGCTGCCCATGCGGTCGCCCCCACCCCCCCCCCACCCCACCATAGTAACGGACTCTTAATGTAGGGTCTCTACGAACCTAGTGAGTATACATAACTGATATTACACCAGCGAGACCATATAAATAGTGGTTATTTGTGCCAAGGAAATATAAACTAGTGCCTGGTGTGACAAACTCTTGTCCATAGTGTATCATTCTGATGTATGGATGGTCGCTATTAGGGGGGGTAGCCTACACACCCACGCGCGCACGTATGCCCCTACTACCTGGACACATCAGTCCAGCCTGTCACCTCTCCGCCCTTCCCTCATAAGAACCAGTATAATCTTGTGCCTGGGACTAAATCAGATGTCCGGAGGCGGACGTTACCGTCGCCCAAGGTGCTGGTCACTATGCCTGGTAACATTCCTTGCTGCGTCTGTGCTAGCCCGAACCAAAACTGCACAAATTGTGTTTGTGCAAGAAACAACAGACCATGTGTGGATTGCAGGAAGCTAGACCAGTGTCGGAACCCACGTCGCAGGGAGCCGACACAGGCGGCCACAGTGGATATCGCCGGGACCCAACTTCCCGATGATATCCGAAATGATAGCAGTGAGTCTACTCAACCCGATAATGTAGTACTAATAAATGCTGCTCCCTCAGTAGCAGGTGTCCACGAGGAGAA
Source organism: Homarus americanus (assembly GCF_018991925.1). Taxonomy (NCBI): domain Eukaryota; kingdom Metazoa; phylum Arthropoda; class Malacostraca; order Decapoda; family Nephropidae; genus Homarus; species Homarus americanus. The sequence continues at coordinate 72,404 of NW_024751564.1, forward strand.
TGAGAGACAGCCGCCTCAGTGGAATGGCATGTCGATGGAAAATGCAGGCGTATGGGTCAAAGAAACCTACTCAGAAATTGTCAAGTGGTCGCCCGCTAACTTATTTGAACCACCCAAGTGTGCGGCCACCAAAGAAATGATTCGGGAGATGACTCACTTCATGACTGATTACACTCAGGACCGCTTCCTCGCCCCCCTAGCTCTTCAAATACTGGCAATAATACCACATCTATTTTGTCAGAGGACACACACAAAGGCTAAGCACAAAGAAAATGTGGCAGCAATGAAGAGAAGGTTGACAATGTGGCAGACTGGGGCCCTAGATGATCTCCTATGTGAAGCAAGAACACTGCAGGAGAGACTAAAATCTACGGGTGACGGAAAGCAAAACACCGATGACGTGGCAAGAAAATTTGGAAACAAAATGCGTGTGGGAAAAGTGTCTCTCGCGGTAAGATCTCTCACACATGAATCCTCCGGTGGAGTGATGCCAATAAACAGAGCGACATTAAAACTATTGAAAGAGAAACATCCCCCTGCAAGTGAAGATGAAGGCATCAGGCTCCAGGGTGCCTATATCCCACCAAATGCTGTCCTGTTCGAGAAAATAACAGGAGAGATGGTGTGGAAAAAGGCACTGAAGACTCGAGGAGGAGCCGGCCCTTCAAGTCTGGATGCAAACGGTTGGAGAGTCATCCTCAGCACAAACAAGTTTGGCCCTGTAGCAAGCGATCTCTGCACTGCCATTGCCACCCTTGCAAGAAAGCTTGCATCCTCTTGCTGCCATCACCTCCAGGCTCTGACGGCCTGCCGCCTTATTCCTCTGGAAAAGAAACCAGGATGTAGACCTATAGGGGTGGGGGAAGTGCTGAGGCGGATCATCGGAAAGTGTATAATGGAGGTGGTAAAGGACGATGTCAGGGCAGCAGCAGGGAACCTACAAGTGTGTGCTGGCCACCAGGCTGGTGGGGAGGCGGCCATTCACGCCATGAGATTGATATTTGAGCAGCGTGATTGTGAGGCCGTTCTCCTGGTGGATGCTTCAAACGCATTCAACATACTTAACCGCAAGGCGGCACTGCACAACATCAAGATCAAGTGTCCTAGCTTTGCGATGTATGTTGAAAATTCGTATAGGAATCCTTCAGACCTCTACATAGTAAACAACAAGGCTCTACGAGGTGATACCATCCTACAGTCGACCGAGGGAACAACACAGGGGGACCCCGTTGCAATGGCAATGTATGCAATAGGCCTATCAGTGCTCCAACAAGAAATAAAGTATGAAACAACTGGGGTCAAACAAGTGGCATATGCTGATGACCTCACAGGAGCAGGAAAAGTGGAGGACATCAAAAAGTGGTGGGACCTGGTAACATCGCGAGGTCCACAAATAGGGTACCACCCAAACGCCAGCAAATCCTTCCTCATCGTGAAGCCAGATCATTATGATCGGGCTGTGGAGGTTTTCGGCGAAAGTGAGGTCAAAATAACTAAGGACGGCCAAAGACATCTAGGCGCAGTAATTGGCACTACGGACTTCAAGACCCAGTACGTAGGGGGAAAGGTGAATGAGTGGGTTAGCGAAATCCATGCTCTATCGGAGATTGCTAACACAGAGCCACATGCGGCCTTTGCAGCATTCACACATGGAGTCAAGCATCGTTGGAACTACCTGATGCGTACCATCCCAGAGATCCGACCCCGCCTCCACCCTTTGGAAGAAGCAATCAGTGTCAAGCTCATTCCCAAACTAGTGAAACACCACGACTTAACCCCAGTAGAAAGAACACTTCTTGCACTTCCACCAAGACTGGGAGGGATGGGACTAACTAATCCAGAGGAGATTGCTGACTCTGAACATCAAAATTCACTTAAGCTCACGGCAGCCCTCACTGATCACATAATAGCCCAGAATGCAACAGGGGAAGTGGACACCAGCGAAGTTAATAAGATCCGTAGGTCCATTACAACAGATCGGCAGCACTGCCAAAATGACATGTTGCAGCAACTATTGCTGCAGGTTCCAGAAAATTTGACAAAAAAAGTAGCTATAGCGCAGGAGGTGGGCGCCTCGAACTGGTTAACTACGTTACCGATAAGGGCAAATGGTTTCAGCCTTAACAAACAAGAATTTACAGATGCCATTGCTCTAAGGTACGGTTGGCCAGTAGATGGTTTGCCCTCCCAATGCGTGTGTGGCTATTCCTATGATGGCGATCACGCCATGGTTTGCAAGAAGGGGGGCTTCATATGCATGAGGCATGACGAGGTAAGGGATCTCACAGCAAATATGTTGAAGGAAATCTGCCGGGACGTCATGGTAGAACCGACCCTCCTTCCACTGGATGGCGAGATCCTCCAACACAGGACCTCAAACACATCTAACGAAGCCCGTGTGGACGTCAGTGCTCGAGGATTCTGGACGCGGGGACAGCGAGCTTTCTTCGACATCAGGATTTTTGATCCCATGGCCGTTTGTCACCGTAACCTAGCTCTCGATGCTGCGCATAGGAGGAACGAGAACGACAAGAGAAGGGCATATGGGGAGAGAATTCAAAATGTTGATCAAGGCAGCTTCACTCCTCTAGTGTTCACAACCTCTGGTGGGATGGGCCCAAGTGCAAGATGTTTCTACGCCAGACTCGCGGAGCTGATCTCCGAACAGAAGCAGCAGCCCAGAAGTTATGTCACAGCCTGGATGAGATGTCGACTGTCCTTCTCTCTCCTTCGGTCGGCTTTGCTCTGCCTCAGGGGAACGAGAGCTTCTGCCCCTACTCCGACAACTGCTGCAGATATTGACTATGTGGCTACAGTCACGGAATGCCGCATGGATCTGCAGCTCAACTAATTTAACACAGATAGGATAGCTTCTTATGTATTAGGATATTTAATATTAAGGTAAATAAATGGTGGCGAAGGTGTGGCTATTGGGGGAGGCTGGAGGCCACGTTACAAAAAAAAAAAAAAAAAAAAAAAAAAAAAAAGTAGTAGTAGTAGTAGTAGTAGTAGTAGTAGCAGCAGTAGTAGTAGTAGTCCCACCAGGATGGCACAGTAGGTTAATATAAAGAGCTCCTGCACCACACCTCACAGGCACAGTGTATTATATATATCCTTTTACATGTCTTCCATCACCCAAGGTCGAGTGTCACAACTCTATCAACATACAGTATAAACTCTGGTATGAATACTTAATAAGAACTAGAAATAATAATGCTTGTTTATATAAAGGACGGACACACACACACACAGGAAGACATTAATAAAACCAGGTTTAGATATGAGAGGCACAAGTGTTGACCCGACCACTCTGCCACCCACTCTACCAACTATCCTGCCACCCACCGCCCACTCTTACCATTTATCCTGCCACCCACCGCTCATCCTGCATGTCTCTAATCGCCCATCCTGACACCCACCCACTCACCCACCCACCCAACACCACCCACCCTGCCACCCACGTTAATATTTTCCTCTTGGCTGAGAAAGATGAGAAGGCCTCTTATGTGGGACACTTAAGCTGCCTCTCTCTCTCTCTCTCTCTCTCTCTGGGGTATTCTCAGATGGACTTATTATCACCGTATGTTTTTTTATCTTAACTGTGATAGTTTAGGTTAGGTTAGGTTAGATTAGGATTGGTTAGGTTTGGTTTGGTTAGATTAGGATTGGTTAGGTTAGGTTAGGTTAGGTTTGGTTAGGTTAGGTTTGGTTAGGTTAAGATAAGGTTAGGTTGGGTTAGGTTAGATTTGGTTAGGTTTGGTTAGGTTAGGTTTGGTTAGGTTAAGATTAAGGTTAGGTTGGGTTGGGTTAGGTTAGGTTAAATTAGCCAGTTAGAGGTAGGAATATCTTACCCAAGACCTCAAGAGAGTGTCGACCCAGGAAGTCAAGATGAGGTATATGAGAGGCCAATATCCTTATCCTGGCCCACTCATCCCAACATCCCCCCCCTCTGACCCACTCATCCCCCCCTGACCCACTCCCCCCCGGGTTAAAGGTGAACTTCCTCGCCCATTATTGTGTCTTTCAAGAGCTGTTTTCTTTCCTCTTCATAAAATACAAAAAAAGTTGAGGAGGAATGTTTTTGTGGCCTTGATTTATTGTTTTTGTGGTCCAAGTTTATTTATTTTTTGTGGCCTTGATTTATTGTTTTTGTGGTATCTTGACCTGACAACCTAACCTAACCTATCAATGTAACTCAACCATACATAACCTAACCTAACCTAACCAAATCAAATTCAAAATATAGTACATTTACAGACGACCACCCAACCACTGTAGCAGTAGACACACACACACACACACACACACACACACACACACACACACACACACACACACACACACACACACACAACTCTTACCAAACACAGACCAAAAAATCATAATAATAATAATAAAAATAAATAAAAATAATTCAACTTCTCATCAATATAATTAAAAAATCCCCCCCAAGTGGTCAATCACCATTAACCATAACATTAACCTCTCAGTATTATTATTTCTTCAGTGTTTATTATGATTCAGTTCTGGTTGTTTACGTGGTCAAGTGTTGGCCGCCATCTTGTACTGTATACCTGTTGTGTGTTTGTGTTTTCTTGTTTCAATTGTGTGTTTTTAACCTGATGTTGTTGTTGTTGTTGTTTATATGTCTGGGGTTTAACTATAGTCAGGTCTTTTACACAACAGCAGCCTAGGAGTTAATATCCCCCCCCCACCTCACTTTTTTTTTTAGGAAAATTGACAACCAATTAAATGAATTCCAAGGTTACACTTAACTCCATTGTACTGGTCAGAGGCACACAAGTACAATATAGTAACTTATATCATATACTGTGTAGACAATATTGTTTACATCAGGTTTAGCGAATCATTACTATCCTTTTAGTGTACAACAGAGACAGAGGCTCTCACCTTGAGCTGCTCCGTGTACTATCAGCACTGTGTCCGGCAGCAGCAGTCATCGTACTCTAAGTCAATGTTTGATAAGGTCACACTTGACGTGAGGGTTTTATTGAAGAGTTTTGCTTTACATGAAGGTAATGTGGCTGTTTGATAACAAGCTCTAACTGTAGTTTAGCTTTCTGTTACAGTGGGGAAGATACGCGCTTCTTCAGCATTACTGAGTGCTAATACTGAGAAACATTTTGCTTATCTCAGACAACAGACCAAACTTGTAAACACGAGAAGTTTCACCTCACTGATAAATGATCAATTGTTCCGTTTACCTTGTTATCATATACGGATGTCTCGCGCCGTCGGATTCAGTAAATAGTTAATCAAATGATCTCAAATACTTATGGATACATATTATTATTTGTGGGTTTGATACAGTGTGTCATGTCTGCGGCCGATCACTGCTTTCTAGTGTGTAATGTGGCCGATTACTGTGTAATGGTTGTGGACCCCTGATCGGCGGCGGTAACCCTTGTTATGTGATGTCATAACTAATAACAGCTGTCACCTCACGTCTACATCCTCTCAGCTTGGCAGTTTCTATGAGTAGTAACAACTTGACACCGACTGACTAGTGGAGGCTTAATGTAGAGATGAATTACCTATACACCTGACCTTAGCCACTAATCGTGCCCGGTACAGTGCTGACACGCGGCTTATTGACGGGCCTCCCTGGTTAAAGATGTATGGTGAGGAGGGGATCACGCACCACCTGACAAATTCCCGTCTTGGTTGCTGTATTTTTCTCTCAAAACATTAGCTTGTCCGCTGGGCGAGTGCTGGGCATAGGGACATAAAAAATCACTTACCCGGCCCCTAGTCCAACCACTACTAATCTCCACAGCCTGGTTGGTACACTAAGTAGCTCTATACAACAACAACAGTTAAGGTCTTTAAACCATTACACAGGAATTAGTTAACCCCCTCACATCATTACCTCCACATGTTTCATTAACCATAAATTATCCTCTTCGGTCACTTTACTGCACAGAACTAAGTGGCATACACGTCTTAACAACACTGTAACTCTTCCTTGATCAACACCCGCTAGTATTACACGTTAATTTGTTTACCATGAAACACTCTCCCCCTCCCCTCCCTCCTCCTTAGTCACGTTAACTCAGTTCTTGTACTAAATGTATCAAAGCCACACCTTCCACTCCATCATCTTCCACATCTTCCACATCCTCCACATCCTCCACATCCTCCACATCAAGCAAACAAACCACAACCATACACATAGAGTCTAGACTGTGTCCACATTTTACATCCAATAGGTAAACAAACTTCTATGTACAGAACTAAACAAACAATGTACTGGAAATACTCTATAAAACTCAACGCCACAATATCCTGATCACTTTGTCGCCTCCATTCTGTAATCTCTTTTTTTTTTGCACTACCACTCACAGGTTGAATATGGGGTGCACAATAAACTAGCTGTTGTCTGCGGGTAAAAAATTCAATCTGTCTTGCAGGAAATTCCACCATAATCGACCTCCTCGACTAATCCTTCCTCCTCTTCCCCTTGGCACAGAATAATCGACCTGCTTGGCTAATCCTTCCACCTCATAATCGACCTCCTCGACTAATCCTTCCCCATCTTCTCCTTGGCACAGATTGACGGTGGGGGCGTGACCCTGGTAGTCCCGCCGAGGCAGCAGGCAGCTCAAGACGTCTTCAGGATCATCAAGAAAGAGGTAGAGCTCCCGGTCACAGCTCCCCCCACCGCCCACGTCGCCTCCGCCCACAACAAGAACCTGAGTCTCACAGCGAGGGACGTGGAGAGGGATCGAGGTCGACCTTTGACCAAGTACGAGAGGAACATGATGATCTTCAACTGGCTCCAGACGCTTGAGGAAACCGCTTATGATATTATGTCTTGAAGGAGGAGGAAGAGGGGGTGGGGCGAGATGCAGGAAGGAGACGAAGAAGAAGAGGAGGAGGAGAAGGCACAGAAGGAGGTGGTGGTAGGGAGAGAAGTGGAAGAAATGGATGATATTATGATGGACTGGTAATAAAAGATGAAGAAATACAAACGAAAATAAACACAAGATAAAAACAACAAAATCATCATCAACTATAATAAATAAGGTGAAGGAAATATAACGATAAGACGAATAATTATGAGAATAAGAAAAAAAAATATCAACGAACGAAAGAAAATCACACACACAAGACACAAACATTAAACCTGTGTCAGTGTACAGTATAACCTCTTCCTCCTCCTCCCTCCCCCCTACCCAAACACACGGACACACACACACACACACACACATACACTTAACAAACATAAAACACCACAGAATCAAGCAATCAATCAATCAATCAAGCAACACCTATTCGAAACTGGTATCAAAACTCGAGTGTACGTGTTAACAATGAGAGAGGTGTCGTATGATAGAACTTGAGAAACAAATTATAGAAACAAGAAGAAGAGAGAGAGAGAGAGATGAGAAATAAGACATAATGAACAATAACAATAATAATAATAAATAAACAAAACTGAATGAGAAAATGATCGTTTACATTACAAAATCTCACACGTAAAAAAAAAAAAATTCCCAGAAATAAAAGTTTACCCTAATGATAAACAAAAGATCGAGAGAGAAAAAAAGAAGCCATTTGAATATTGTGATAAAAAAAAAAAGTGTCTCAAAAAAATGTATACACTCTGCCTTACTTTTTTTCGCGTTAACTGCTGGTTTAATGAGGCAATATACACGACAATATGAATGTTTGTTTGTATACATTTTTCTGAGACACCGAGGATAAGGGATGAAGGAGTGTGTGGGGGACCAGAACTGGGGAAGGATGGACGACTGACTCACCTTACGACCATGATGGAGGATGTGGCGTGATGTTGGAGGATGTGGCGTGATGTTGGAGGATGTGGCGTGATGTTGGAGGATGTGGCGTGATGTTGGAGGATGTGGCGTGATGTTGGAGGATGTGCGTGATGTTGGAAGATGTGGCGTGATGTTGGAGGATGTGTGTGATGTTGAAGGATGTGGCGTGATGTTGGAGGATGTGTGTGATGTTGGAAGATGCTGCGTGATGTGGTATGATGTGGAGTATTTGTGAGGCTAAAACACTCGTTCACACACACACACACACACACACAGAGCACAGCGGTAATGAAGGAGTCAGGCACCAGCCAGCGACATAGACAGGCACTCTGAGGCACTAAATGACACTAAGAAAAACAAGTGCCAGAGGGAAGGAGAGTGTTGATAATGTGTGTGACGACTTGTAAGAAGACGAGGAAGAGAAACTGATAATATGAACCAAATATTTATATCACCTGTGTTCATGACGAGCTTCCAACCCACGACCACCAGGGTGGGCAGCTAAGACGGCGGGTAACAACAAGAGGTTGTCTTGATGTTGAGAACTGTGTGTACACACTATTGAGGATGGCCGGCCCAAGGGCCACCTAGGTGTGAATTTGTTTAAGGTATAGAAGCTGTCGCTTCTACAACAACCACAAACTAAGTTAACGAGCTGCATGACCCAGTGTCAAGGAATAGTTCGAGAAGACCGGACTACTCGCCAACTGCACTCGCTAACCATTACCCCGGAATACGATCCGCAAATCGATTAACAACCAGGTTCCCAATTACTGCTGGGTAGACAGAGGCAAATGGCGTAAAGAAACTTGCCCATAGTTTCACTCTGCCAGGGGATCAAACCCAGGTTCGCACTTGCGAGGCGAGTATGCTGACCATTACACCACAAGTCGCCATTACTGAGTACTGTGTGTGTGGGTGTACAGACCATGGAATTACAGGTTACAGAAAAACGTCGGGGTGCGGCGGCTGAGTGGGTCACTAGATGCAGTATTCGCCTCTTGTCCTAAGGATCACTGGTTCGATTCCGGGGCACTCCTAGTCCGCCCAGTTGTAAATGAATACCTAAATTTGCAGTTGGAGAAGTGAAGGCGATCGAGTGCAGTGCTGGACACGCTGTCTCCTCGTGTACTGAAGGCTTACCATACAGTGTGTTGAATCCACACTGTACCAAACGGGTCTTCAGGCGTATGGGAGCCACATGTACAATAAAAGGTGAACATTGAGGCGATTTGTGGACAATTACCTAAGTTGAAAAGAAATTCTCATGGTGGTGAGGGTTGAGGGCTGACCCATGGTGAGGGCTGAGGGCTGAGGGCTGACCCATGGCGGGGGCCAAGGACAGGGCTTCTGAACCAATGGAAAAGAACTGTAACACGTCAGACTGTGGAGGTAAAACAACAACAAGAGAAGGGTGGAAGAGAGAGAGGAAAGTGAGACAAAGGGAGACAGACGAAAGAGAGAGACGAGAGAGAGAAGAAGAAAGTGAGAGACAAAGAGAGAGAGAGAGAGAGAGAGTGGCGAAAGTGAGAGACAGGGAGAGACGAAAGTGAGAGAACAGTGAAAACGAAAGGGAGAGACAAAGAATGTGTGAGAGAAAGAGACAGACAGAGACGGAAGCGAGAAAAGGAATAGACAGAGACGCCAAAGCTCAACTATTTAGACAGGCGCTGACAGGAGTTAATAAAAAAAAATCCAGAGTAGACAAACATACATACATAGTAAATAAAGAGGGAAAGTATTATGGTAGTACAGGACAGAGAGAGACAGAGATATCCTTACAACTATCACCTGTTTTGACCTGACCTGACCTGGCCTGACCCAACCATTACCCGACTCCACACAGGTTTCCAATGACATCATGGGAATGGGATACTCTCCTTACCATCTCAAAGGTCAATGAGCTGGGCTGGGCTAGGTCAGGTCAGGTCAGGTCAGGTCACTCAGAATGACACACCCCCCCCCCCTAAGTGTATAAATCTATTTCATTTGAGAAAAACATGACATACAAACGTACTATACACAAAAAAAATTAATATATATATAAATAATGTGGTTCTAGTAGCTTTTAAATGTATGTGCATGTATAGAAGTGTATAGTGTATAATGTATAATGTATATATATATAAACCCCTCCAGAACACGCTTCATTGTGTGTGATAACGAGATTTTTAATAATGATGATGATGATGATGATAATGATGATGATGGTAGTGGTGGTAGTGATGATGGTGGTGATGATGATGATGATGGTGATGATGATGATAATGATGATGATGATGACAAAGAGTATTGATAAGGCCATTAGTGAGTGGTGATACAGCAATAACAGTGACGACAGAAACATGATGATAACACGATTAGAGTATGAGTGATGGTGACAATGATGATGATGATGATGTTGATGATAATGATAATAATGGTGATGATGGTGGTGACTGATGATGATGATGATAATGGTGATGATGGTGACAACGATGATGATGATAATGGTGGTGACAATGATGATGATAATGATGAAGATGATGATGATGATGGCAATGATGGTGACAATGATGATGATGATAATGGTGGTGACAATGATGATGATGATAATGATGAAGATGATGATGATGATGATGGCAATGATGGTGACAATGATGATGATGATAATGGTGGTGACAATGATGATGATGATGATGATAATGATGAAGATGATGATGATGATGATGGCAATGATGGTGACAATGATGATGATGATGATAATGATGATGATGATGATGGCAATGATGGTGACAATGATGATGATGATGATGGTGACAATGATGATGGTGGTGATAAATGATTAAGACGATAATGATGACAATGATAATGAATAATAATAACAACGTAAATCTTGCACCAAATAAACACACTCTGAAAATGCCTCCAAATCTACAGAATAAAAAGGCCAGTTTTCTTAGGCCTATATCACTACAAAAATGGATATATGAGGCTATATTATCGCCCAGGATATACTGCTATAGTGAGACATGAAACATAATGGTGCAGATTATGAGTATATATGTATAGTGTGTTATAATGAAGGTGAATGGGGTGTAAAGGAACCAATACGGATATAGTGAGTGATATATCCGGGTGGTATATCAGAGCCCAGAATATAACTGGTTGATTATAGTCCAGATGTTTGGTATTTGAGTGTAAGTATGACAATGTGTACATGTACGTGCCAAGTATATGGGGTTGTGTACATGAACATAATGGTATGGGACTGTGTACATGAACATACCCAAAGGTGTAAACGAGTATGTACAGTCGCCTGCATTTATACCTAATACAGTGGCTGGCACGTTTTATGAGATGTGGCTACTATTGTGAGGTTCCTTAGGGCCATTATGAGAGTTCTAATACGATGTAAACAAACACAGAGTTGCCACATCTCACCAAATCACACCAGCCACTGTACCAGGTATAAATGTAGGCGACTGTACATAAACAAATTATACCCAATGGTGTGAACGTGGTTGTGCCAGGAGAGTGTGTACTGTACATAGGTGTTCACGTGTACGGCAGCCTCAGTATGTCATCAACGTCTTCTTCACAATATATTCCGTCTACGTGAGCTTTTCACTTCTATATATTTTCCGACGAGTTGCTTTGTAATATTCAAGTTGAGGAGTAAAGGGAGATCTCAGCCATACCTCCTCTCACCTCTTCTCACCTCTCCCCTCACCTCTCATCACCTCCCCTCACCTCTCATTACCTCCCCTCACCTCTCATCACTGTCTACCACATCTCTCACTGCCCCTCACCTCTCACTACCCCTCACCACTTCCCCCCACCTCTCATTTCCCCTCACTACCCCTCACCTCTCATCTCCCCTCCCCTTACCACCACCGTCTACTGCTCTTAACTTACTTCCCTTAACTCTACACCCGTCATGAGGTTAATCCTCCTGACTACGGTGATTTAACCCCTGGAATATGGTGATTTAGCCTATTGAGTACGGTGATTTAACCCCTTGAGTACTGTGATTTAACACCCTTGAGTACGGTGATTTAACCCACTAAGTACGGTGATTTAACCCCTTGGGTACTGTGATTTATCCCCTTAAGTACTGTGATTTAACCCCTTGAGTATGGTGATTTAACCCCTTGAATACGGTGATTTATCCCCTTAAAAACAATGACTTAAACCTTTGAGTACAGTGACTTAACAAATTTAGATTTAGGGGTGAAATAGGTAAATCACTGGTTTGGAAACAGAGTAGTGGATGAATGGAACAAGTTACCAAATATCATCATTAACTCGAATACGCTGAATTGCTTCAAACATAGGTTGGATGCTCATATGAGCAATAGGGGTTGGGTGTAAACGGGACTGCCCAGTATGGGCCAATAGGCCCGCTGCAGTTTCCTCCATTCTTATGTTCTTATGTTCTTATGAGTGTGGTGATTTAACCCATTGAGTACGGTGATTTAACCCCTTGGGTACTGTGATTAACCCCTTGAGTATGGTGATTTAACCCCCTGAGTACAGTGATTTAACCCCTTAAGTACAGTGACTTAACCTCTTGAGCTTAGCCCCTTGAGTACAGTAACTTAGCCCCTTGAGTACAGTGACTTAAACCCTTGAGTACAGTGACTTAAACCCTTGAGTATAGTGACTTAATCCCTTGAGTACAGTAACTTAACCCCTTGAGTGCAATGCAATCTTACTAAGAAAAATGTCATCGCTCTAAAATAAATAAATAAATTAAAATCATTGTGCTCATGGGAAAACATAACAGTACTCAATGGATTAATGCATTACTGAACGAACTCATAAAATATATGGTACTGAAGGGTAAAAAAAATACTTAATATATAAAGAATGTTTGTGGTCGCTTTCTTTACCTCAGATAATTAACCTAACCCAACCTAACCTAACTTAACCCTCCCCCACCTCCCCCTATCAAAACACGACCCTCAAAACACAACCTAACTCAACCTAACCTAACCTAACCAAACCTAAATTCATCTTTAAATAATAATATATACATCAATATATATTTCCTCATAATAATGCTCCTTTCTTCACCTCATTTAATCTAACCTAGCTTAACCTAATCCTTCCTAACCAAACTTAACCTAACTGCCTAATCATATTTAACCATTTTTAACATAAACTTACCTAATTTAACCATGCCTAACCAAGCTTAAAGTAATTATTCCTAAACTAACCTAACCTAACCAATACAAACTCTTACCGACATTTAAACCTAACCTAACCAAATCTATGTTATGGGGATAAAATTCGGGTGGTATTTGTGACCCGGACATCAGGTGAGTGAGGTGAGGTGAGGTGAGGGGGGTGTGGCTGGGGGTAGGGGGGTCTACACACGCCCCCCCCCCCTCCCTATCATAACTGCTTTGTGTCCCAAAACTTGTTAAAAACATTTTGTATAAACGAGAAACATTTTGGGGAGAGAAAAAGCCATTCCATTACGTAACTGCCAGCTGGTGGTTGTCATTTCTATGTAACATATAAGACTATTTCATGTATAGATGCAGTTATATACATATATATACGAGTATACTGTATATATAAATACATATTATATATTGGTGTGTGAAAAAAAAATCAATAACGCTGCCTGCGCACTGTGATTGGATTTTGTTTTTAGTTTTGATACAACTGCAGTTGTCAGACGTATATATTATTTTCAGCCATTTCTGTGCCCTCATATTTTTTCATAACAATGTCCAGAACTTAAGTAAGCAAGTCTTGGGTGGCAGAAAACATCGTTCAGTACATGACAATTTGTGCTCAAAATCCTGACTCAAGATAACGGGTACAAAGACGAGAGTAAACATGTAGTAGTCTAAAGGTTTGTGTCGGGTGTTGTCCTCGCCAGCCACAGTGAGGGAAACAACTGTAGGGTCCCTCAGGGCTTATGCTGGCACCTACAGTGTGTGTGTCTGTGTGTAAGAGATGCTAATAATGTGCCTATGTATGTACAGGAGATGTTATTATTGTATACACATAAACAAACCATTAACGTCGCCTGTACATACACACATATAATAAACCCACTACACACACACACACACACACACACACACACACACACACACACTGTAGGCGCCAGCATAAGCCCTGAGGGACTCCTACTGACCCCCCAGTACAATACCTTTAGACAGGGAAATATTAATTAACACTGGGAATGAGAACAGCATTAATGAAGTGTGTCGGACCGGTGATGTTAACTCTACCTTCAGGTGTGTAAAGTGAGTTTACTCTACAGGCCTGTGAGCTAACTCTATCTTCAGGTGTGTAAAGTGAGCTAACTCTCCAGGCCTGTGAGCTAACTCTATCTTCAGGTGTGTAAAGTGAGCTAACTCTACGGACCGGTAATGTTAACTCTATCTTCAGGTGTGTAAAGTGAGCTAACTCTACGGACCGGTAATGTTAACTCTACCTACAGGTGTGTAAAGTGAGCTAACTCTACGGACCGGTAATGTTAACTCTACCTACAGGTGTGTAAGTGAGCTAACTCTACAGCGGTATGTTAACTCTACCTACAGGTGTGTAAGTGAGCTAACTCTACGGACCGGTAATGTACTCTCCATCCAGGTGTGTAAAGTGAGCTAACTCTACGGGCCTGTGAGCCAACTCTACCTTCAGGTGTGTAAAGTGAGCTAACTGTACAGGCCTGTGAGCTAACTCTACCTACAGGTGTGTAAAGTAAGCTAACTCTACGGGCCTGTGAGCCAACTCTACCTACAGGTGTGTGTAAAGTAAGCTAACTCTACAGGCCTGTGAGCCAACTCTACCTACAGGTGTGTAAAGTGAGCTAACTCTACAGGCCTGTGAGCTAACTCTACTACAGGTGTGTAAAGTAGCTAACCCCACCACAGGTGTAAAGTGAGCTAACTCTACGGGCCTGTGAGCTCTCTGGTGTGAAGTGACTAACTCTACCTTCAGGTGTGTAAAGTGAGCTAACTCTACAGGCCTAGCTAACTTTCAGGTGTGTAAAGTGAGCTAACTCTACAGGCCAATGACTAACTCTACCTTCAGGTGTGTAAGTGAGCTAACTCTACGGGCCTGTGAGCTAACTCACCACAGGTGTGTAAATAAGCTAACTCTACCTTCAGGTGTGTAAGTGAGCTAACTCTACGGGCCTGTAAGCTAACTCTACCTTCAGGTTATTAGATAACTCACGGGCCTGTAAGCTAACTCTACCTTCAGGTGTGTAAATAGCTAACTCCAGGCCTGTGAGCTAACTCTACCTTCAGGGTGTAACACGACCACCGGGATAATTATAACACATATTGTCAATATTTGAATCTTTTAATAAATATGTCGCCTGAAGTTTGTGTTATGATTACCAACTACCCTCCTGTGTGTGTGTGTGTGTGTGTGTGTGTGTGTGTGTGTGTGTGTGTGTGAGTGTGTGGTGTGTGTGTGTGTGTGTGTGTGTGTGTGTGTGTTTGCGTGTGTGTGTGTGATAAGAAAGAAGAACAAAAGCAAAGTGAAAAGAACAACAATAATAATAATAATAATAATAATAATAATAATAATAATAATAATAATAACTCGTTACAATACATAGTATCTGTCGCATTACAAAATTATGAGGAACAGGGTGAGTGTGTTATGAGTAAGATACAGGTAAATGAGGGAGAGAGAGAGAGTACAAGGAAGAAGACTATTAATAAAGGTAAGGACGATAATTAACAATAAAGCGAAGAGTAACACAGGTAAGTTACAGCATCATTAGTAACCACAGGTAAAACATCTCTGTAATAATTTATAATATAAACATCAGTACAGGTAAACATAATTTACATACATACCTGGTGGACGCGAAGTATCCATTGGCCATACCATCACTTCATTGGCCACATCTCCTTGGCCACAACATCTCCGCCCCTCGGCCACAACATCTCCGCCCCCTCGATCACAACATCTCCTCCCACTTGGCCACATCTCCCTCTCGACCACAATTTCTCCCCCTCGGCCACATCTCCTCCTCGCAACTCTCCCCCCCCACCTCGGCCACATCCCCCTGCCACATCTACCCCGGTAAAACAAAGGCGTTATCCCCCGTCCCTCACCTGAGCCGAACTGATCAACGCCCCAACAACGGTAAGGGTGTGGTGTAAGCAAGGTGTGGTGTGCAAGGTGTGGTGTAAGCAAGGTGGTGTAAGCAGTGAAGGGTGGTGTGCAGTGTGGTGTAAGCAAGGTGTGGTGTAAGAGTGTGGTGTAAGCAAGGTGTGGTGTAAGCAAGTGTGGTGTACAAGTGTGTGTAAACAAGGTGTGGTGTAAACAAGGTGTGGTGTAGTGTCGTTAAGCTGTATCTATGACTGCAGAAAGAGTAGAGGCAGCGTCCTAATCGCCTCCACGCTGGCTCAGTTCTGCCGCAGTTACCACTTCCAGCCCTCAGTTCTGCCTCAGTCACCACCCAGCCCTCAGTTCTGCCACGTTTCCCCAGCCCTCAGTTCTGCCGCAGTCACCACTTCCAGCCCTCAGTTCTGCCGCAGTCACCACTTCCAGTCCTCCAGTTCTGCCGCAGTTACCACTCCCAGCCCTCAGTCCTGCCGCAGTTACCACTTCCAGCCTCAGTTCTGCCGCAGTTACCACTTCCAGCCCTCAGTTCTGCCGCAGTTACCACTCCCAGCCTCAGTCCTGCCGCAGTTACCACTTCCAGCCTCAGTTCTGCCGCAGTTACCACTCTCAGCCCTCAGTCCTGCCGCAGTTACCACTTCCAGCCTCAGTCCTGCCGCAGTTACCACTTCCAGCCCTCAGTCCTGCCGCAGTTACCACTCCCAGCCTCAGTCCTGCAGTTACCACTTCCAGCCCCTCAGTCCTGCCGCAGTTACCACTTCCAGCCCTCAGTCCTGCCAGCAGTCACCTCCAGCCCTCAGCCCTGCCGCAGTTACCACTCCCAGCCTCAGTTGCCGCAGTCACCACTTCCAGCCCTCAGTCCTGCCGCAGTCACCACTTCCAGCCCTCAGTCCTGCCTCAGTTATACCCCTGACTACCTCAGGGCGCTGCCCTTTCCCTCCTCTTCTTGCTTACTCACCCAGCACCCCTCCTACCCCTCCCCTCTGCTCCCTACCCCTCCCCTCTGTCTCCCTACCCCTCCCCTCTGTCTCCCTACCCCTCCCCTCTGTCTCCTCCTCCCTCTCTCACCCTCCCCTCCCTCTTCCCCTAACCCCTCCCTCTGTCCCTACCCTCCCCTCTCACCCCTACCCTCCCTCTGTCTCCCTACCCCTCCCCTCTCTCACCCTACCCCTCCTGTCTCCCTACCCCTCCCCACCCCTCCCCTCTCCACCCCCTCACTCTCCCTACCCCTCCCCACCCTCTCTCTCCCTCCACCCCTCACCCTCCCCCTCTCTCTCCCTGTACCCACCTCTTCTCCCTGTCTCTCCCTACCTCACCTAGCGTCACTCATGAAAGGTATGGCAAAACAATATTACCGACGTCAACACACACACACACACACACACACACACACACACACACACACACATACGCACAACACACACACACACACACACACACACACACACACACACACAGATGAAGGATATTGGAGCACCAAGTGACATATTTTTTAACCAATTTTACTGAAGTTGTGAATTTCAGTAGAGCTTCAGGTAAGACGGGAAGGTCCTAAATAGCAGTGGAGGCGGCAGTAGTGCGGTGGTGGTGTGTGGTGGTGGTAGGGGTGTGTAGTGTAGGGAGGTGGTGGTGGGAGGAGGGAGGGAAGGGGAGGGGGGGGGGGGGGTGGGGTGAAGGAGGTGTATAATTGCTGGTATGTGGGTGGGTGTAGGAGAAGGGGGGGTGGTGGAGAGGAGGAGGAGGAGGAGGAGGAGGAGGAGGAGGAGGAGGAGGAGGAGGAGGAGGAGGAGGAGGAGGAGGAAGAGAAGGAAGGTGAGGAATAGGAGGATTTTCGTTACTTAAAATTATAATAATTAACGACAATTAAATAAAACTCACCTAAACGGACAAATAAACAAACTCACTCAATAAACCGAACAAACAAAACAAATCAAATCTAATAAACCGGACAAATAAACAAAACTCACTCAATAAACAAACCGAAAATTAAAACTCACACTTACCAGAATCCGGACGGGAGGATCGAACCCTGGACGCGGTGGGAGGAGGGAGATGACTGCCAGCACCTGCCTGTAGAAGGAACACAACATGAGGTCAGAGGTTCAATGACAACACTATAGTCTGTGTGTGTGTGTGTGTGTGTGTGTGTGTGTGTGTGTGTGTGTGTGTGTGTGTGTGTGTGTGTGGTTGGTTTGTTGTGTGTGTGTGTGTGTGTGTGTGTGTGTTGTGTGTGTGTGTGTGTGTCTGTGTGTGTGTGTGTGTGTGTGTGTGTGTGTGTGTGTGTGTGTGTGTGTGTGTGTGTGTGTGTGTGTGTGTGTGTGTGTTTGAAGAGACTAAAGATCATATTATTTATAGAGAATTTCTGTTCACAACAACAATAATAATAATAACACCACTAATAACAACAATAATAACAATAATAATAACAACAACACTAATAACAACAAATAATAACAACACCCTCAAACCATTAAACTGTCTTAACAACGATATACTACCACTCATTACACCACTAATTAAATTGTTAACAACCCAATTAGATAGACACAAGCCGGTCATGAGAAAACTGTTTAAGAGGCTACAAGTGTAATGGCCTTAAGACGCCAATTTAGGTAGCACTGTGCCCACACACACAAACATCTGATTGGCTGAGACGATCCTGCAGGCGCACTGAGGTAGCCAATCACCGAGCTGGGATATTGCTAAGAATGTGTCACCTACATATTGTGTTACGCTGAGGAGGATAACACCGATGATAACACCGATGATAAATAACACAGGATGATAACACACCGATGATAACACACCGGGATGATAAAACACAGGATGATAACACACAGGATGATAACACACCGATGATAACACACCGGATGATAACACACCGATGATAACACACCGGGATGATAACACACCGATGATAACACACAGGGATGATAACACCAGAGGAGGGAGGGATATATAAAGGGGGAAAGGAGAAGAAAGGGATTGAGAGAAAGATGAAAGGAGAAGGAAGGAAGGAAGGAAGGAAGGAAGGAAGGAATGATGGGAGGGGAGGAAGGAGGTGGAGGGAGTGAGGGAGGAGGAAGGAAGAGAATGAAACAAGGAAAGATAGAAAATTAAGAAAGGAGCGAAGTAAGGAAGAAGATAAATGGAAGGAACCAGGAGAACGAGAGAAGAGATGAAGGAAGGATGAAAAAGAAGGAAGGAAGAAAGAAAGAAGGAAGGAAGGAAGGAAGGACTAACATGGTGAAAATATCTCTTCTTCCTCTCCTTCCTCTCCCCCTCCTTCCCCCTCCTCTTCCTTCTCTCCTTCCTCCTCCTTCCCCCTGGTTGATCTGCCTCCCTGGGGTCATATGGCTGGAGGTACCGTAAGTGTATGGGAGAGCACATTCTCTTTGTGATACCCCCCTCACCTTTACCCTCCCTTCCTCCCTCACCTTACCCTCCCTTCCTCCCTCACCTCTACCCTCCTTCCTCCCTCACCTTTACCCTCCCTTCCTCCCTCACCTTACCCTCCTTCCTCCCCCTCACCTTTACCCTTCCTCCCTCCTCCCTTCCTCCCCTCACCTCCCACCCTCCCTTCCTCCTCACCCCACCCCCTCCTCACACCTCTACCCCCTCCCCTCCCTCCCTCCCCCCCTCTCTTTTCACCCCTCCCTTCTAACCTCCTTCACTTCCTTCCCTCTCCTTCTTCCATCTTTCCACTATTCCTCCCTCTTCTCAATACACCATACAGAAATACTCCTCCCTCCTACTCCACCTCCTTCCTCCCTCCACCTCCTTCCCTCCCTCCACCTCCTTCCTCCCCCTCCACCTCCTTTCCCCCCTTCACCTCCTTCCCTCCTCCTTCTAGCCAAAGCCGTAGTGGTTGTGGTAGTATGGGTAGGGAGGTTAGTTAGGTTAGGTTGTAGGGTTAGGTTAGGTTAGGTTAGGAGAATGTTAAAACAGACCATGGAAGGTTTTACAGGGGTGTGTGTGTGTAGACATGAGAAGGGGTAAACAGCGTATAGGGATAATATATAACACAAAAACACACACACACACACACACACACACACACACACACACACACACACACACACACACACACACATCCAGCGTGGCCGTGTAGTTAAAGCCGACCCATCACCAGGGCGCCTCACCCACCCTCACACACCATCCTGGAGGTCAACACCACCCTGAGGTCAACACCACCTGAGGTCAACACCACCTTGGAGGTCAACACCATCCTGGAGGTCAACACCATCCTGGAGGTCAACACTATCCTGGAGGTCAACACCACCCTGGAGGTCAACACCATCCTGGAGGTCAACACCATCCTGGAGGTCAGCACCATCCTGGAGGTCAATACTATCCTGGAGGTCAACACCACCCTGAGGTCAACACCACCCTGGAGGTCAACACCACCCTGGAGGTCAACACCATCTTGGAGGTCAACACCACCCTGGAGGTCAACACCATCCTGGAGGTCAACACTATCCTGAAGTCAACACCATCCTGGAGGTCAACACCACCCTGGAGGTCACCACCCTGAGGTCAACACCATCCTGAGGTCAACACCACCCTGGAGGTCAACACCACCCTGGAGGTCATCATAACCCATGAGGTCATCACCCTGGAGGTCAACATCACCCTGAGGTCATCATAACCCAGGAGGTCATCATCACCCTGGAGGTCATCATCACCCTGGAGATCAACACCATCCTGAGGTCAACACCACCCTGGAGGTCAACACCACCCTGGAGGTCATCATAACCCAGGAGGTCATCATCACCCTGAGGTCATCATCACCCTGGAGGTCATCATCACCCTGGAGGTCAACACCACCCTGGAGGTCAACACCATCCTGGAGATCAACACCATCCTAGAGGTCAACACCACCCTGGATAGCCGCTTGTATAGGAGTGTAGTTTGGATGACACACACACACACACACACACACACACACAGACACACACACACACACACACACACACACACACACACAGACACACACACACACACACACACACACACACACACACGCTACTTAATCCGTCCCAAACGAGTTCACAGAAAATAATGGAATAATGTTAGTGGTGCATGTTGGCGCTCCTACTGGTCTGGTGCACCCTGGGACCACTGAGTTATGGTCCCCGTGGTCCAGTCATGGTCTAGGTCCGGATAACTCTGGTCTCTTAATGGTCTGCAACCCTCCACCACCCCCTCCCATGGTCCTGTAATGGTCCAGAATCCCTCATGGTCCTGTAATGGTCCAGAATCCCCCATGATCCAGTTATTGGTCTTATTCTACAGTGGTCCAGCATGATGTCTCTGGTCCAGCATGATGTCTCTGGTCAGCATGATGTGTCCAGCATGATGTCTCTGGTCCAGCTGGTCCACCCTTCCGCTGGGACAGGATGGCTACGACACCAGTGGACCGTCAGAGTTTAATGGCCCATAATAAACTTTGTTCATTATTTGTTGAAGGAGTGTAATGGTTCTCAGCCCACAGCCCTCACCCCACAGCACTCACCCCACAGCCCTCACCCCACAGCACTCAGCCCACAGAACTCACCCCACAGCACTCACCCCACAGCCTCAGCCCACAGCTCTCACCCTCGGCCCAGTCCTCAGAACTCACCCCACAGCTCTCAGCCCACAGCACTCACCCCTCACCCCACAGCCCTCAGCCCACAGCACTCACCCTCACCCCACAGCACTCACCCCACAGCCCCCAGCCCACAGCACTCACCCCCACCCCACAGCCCTCAGCCCACATAACTCACCCCACAGCCCTCAGGACTCACCTCACAGCCCTCAGCCCACAGAACTCACCCCACACCCCACAGCCCACACCCTCACCCCACAGCACTCCTCACCCCTCAGCCCACAGAACTCACCCCACAGCCCTCAGGACTCACCCTACAGCCCTCAGCCCACAGCCCACAGAACTCACCCCAGGCCCTCAGGACTCACCCCACAGCCCTCACCCCACAGCTCTCACCCCACAGAACTCACCCCACAGCCTCACCCCACAGCCTCAGCCCACAGCCCTTAGCACTCACCCCACAGCCCCCTACCCTAACCCAACCAAACCTATAGGAAAAGGAAGGCCTATAGGCATATAATTATAATCCTCAAAGTTCTCCCATTTTTTGTGTGTGTCCTTCGACCAATCAGAGAGGTGGAGTAGGATTAATCTGGCCTTTCATTGGTTCATCTCAGCCGCCGCTCGCCTACATAAAGACCTCCCTTACCCTGACCCTAGACACTTGGATTTTAAACACCTTTTTCCGGGAACTTTTTTTTTTGTATAACATCAAGAGAAAAACATTGATCCATAGGGTAGAGGAGGAGGAGGTGAAGGAGGAAGAGAAGGAAAAGAAGGAGGTAGTAGTAAAGGAGAAGAAAAGGAGGGAGGGAGAAGAGAGAGAGAGAGAGCCACCCACCAGGACCCAGTGAACCCAGGTAACAACACTACTCCTATTTTCTCCCACCCTCGGTATATATAGCCGGACGAGTTTGGAAATTAACCAATCAAGAGCCTTTTCACAAGATGACGTAATGATGACGAAATGGCAGATGATTGGGTCAAAGTAGCGGCAGTGACTGACAAAAGAGGCGGGCCAAGATGGTTCCTTCCTGATGTGTAGAGGTTAGTGACTTCTGTATGTATGTATGTATGTATGTATACACGCTAAACTATGAAAGGAAAGGTTAATGTGAAGGTTAAAGTGAAGGAACAAATTAATGGGACGGACTCAGTAGGTGGAAAAAATAACTTAAGACATAAAAGTTGAGTCAAGTCTTAACTTTGCCACGACGCCAAAAGATGTCTTTCTTCACGTATTATAGATGATGAAGTGTTGTGAGGGTTAGGTTAGGTTAGGTTAATGTTAGGTTTAGGTTAGGTTTAGGTTAGGTTAGGTTAATGTTAGGTTAGGTTTGGTTTAGGTTAGGTTAATGTTAAGTTAGGTTAATGTTAAGTTAGGTTAATGTTAGGTTAGGTTAATTTGGTTAGGCTTGGTTTAGGTTAGGTTAATGTTGTTAGGGTTAATGTTAGGTTAGGTTAGGTATGTTAGGTTAGGTTAATGTTAGGTTAGGTTAATGTTAGGTTTAGTTTGTATTTTCCTCTATGGCTTCCCGGATATAAAACCAAAACCGTCTACACACACACACACACACACACACACACACACACACACACACACACACTACCTGGCGGGGACTTATGATAGTGTTATATATTTTTTATCTAGGAAATAAGACTTTTTTTTACTTGAGAGATAAGCTGTAAGACTCTGTTACTCACTGTTGACAAGTACTGGCCATGTTCCATTTCCAGGGCCTCGACAGTGGCCATGTTCCATTTCCAGGGCCTGACAGTGGCCATGTTCCATTTCCAGGGCCTGACAGTGGCCATGTTCCATTTCCAGGGCCTGACAGTGGCCATGTTCCATTTCCAGGCCTGACAGTGGCCATGTTCCATTTCCAGGGCCTGACAGTGGCCATGTTACACTTCCAGGGCCTGACAGTGGCCATGTTCCACTTCCAGGGCCTGACAGTGGCCATGTTCCACTTCCAGGGCCTGAGTGGCCATGTTCCACTTCCAGGGCCTGACAGTGGCCATGTTCCACTTCCAGGGCCTGATAGTGGTGAGGACCCTGATGTGTGTGTGTGTGGGGGGGGGGTAGTACAGTAGTTATCGACAAGTCTTGGGTTAATCGCAATCGGTAATCATAATCACAAGAGTACCATGTAATAGTAATCACAAGATTACCGTCCCGTGTGTATTATCGACCATCATGGGCTCTTTACCACAACACGTGTCTCGGAAATTTATTAAAAGATCTCGATAAATCTGGTGTTGACCCGAGTAACGTGTGTTGGTGATCCCAGGCTCAGGGAACTCTAGTTGGTGAGTCCTGCGGAGAGGAGGACTCTGGTGTAGGACCCTGAGGTGAGGTGAGGTGAGGTGAGGTTAGGTTAGGTTTGGTTAGGTTAGGTTAGGTTAGGTTAGGTTACGTCGTGTTAAGTTAGGTTAGGTTAGTTTCGCATTCGGCAAGGTTAGGTTAGATTAATTTCCTGTTAGGTTAGGTTGTGTTAGGTTAGATTAGTTTCACATTAGGCAAGGATAGGTTAGGTTAATTCAAGTTAGTTTTGCATTTAGAATAAACCCAAATTAGCTAAGGATCAAACTCAACAAAAACATTGGTATAAGAGTGTGAGTGAGGCGACAGCAGCGAGGTACAAGGTAAACCGTGAGTCCAATTAACCTCACCTGAATATTCATGGGTAGTGGACGGCTGCTGGAGGTACAGAAGGAGGGAGAGGTAGAGCTACAACCTCCCTCATAACCTCTACCGTCTGCTGTGTTGTGCTGTGTTGGATGATCTGTGCTACAACCTCACACAACCTCCAGCATCCAGGACATAACCTCACACAGCCTCCAACATCCAGGACATAACCTCTATAACCTCACACAGCCTCCAGCATCCAGGACATAACCTCTATAACCTCACACAACCTCCAACATCCAGGACATAACCTCACACAACCTCCAGCATCCAGGACATAACCTCACACAACCTCCAACACCCAGGACATAACCTCACACAACCTCCAACACCCAGGACATAACCTCACACAACCTCCAACACCCAGGACATAACCTCACAACCTCCAACATCCAGGACATAACCTCCACAAAACCTCCAACATCCAGGACATAACCTCACACAACCTCCAACATCCAGGACATAACCTCACACAACCTCCAACACCCAGGACATAACCGCACACAACCTCCAACCTCCAGGAAGTAATCACAATCTCCAATAACAGGTGAGGCAGACAGTGTGCATGTGTACCGAAGTGCTCTTGGGTGCACGTTTACCAAAGCGCTCTTGGGTGCATGTGTACTGAAGTGCTCTTGGGTGCATGTGTACCGAAATGCTCTTGTGCATGTGTACCGGTCTCTTGCGCATGTGTACCGAATTGCTTTTGGCGCATGTACCGAAGTGCCTTTGGCACCGAAGCGTCTTGCGTACGGTACCGAATTGCTCCGCGCATGTGCACCGAAGCGTCTTTGGGCGCATGTACCGAAGCGTTCTTTGGTGCATGTGTAACCGAAGCGTCTTTGGCGCACGTGCACCGAATGATTTTGCGCATGTGTACCGAAGCGCTCTTGCGTAGTACCGAAGCGTTCTGGGTGCATGTACCGAAGCGTCTTGCGCATGTACCGAAGTGCTCTTGCGCATGTAACCGAAGCGTTCTTGCGCACGTGTACCGAAGCGTTCTTGCGCATGTGTACCGAATGCTTTTGCGCATGCGGCACCGAAGTGCCTTGGTGCATGTGTACCAGCGCCTGGCGCATGTGCACCGAAGTGCCTTTGCGCATCGCAACCGAAGCGCCCGGCGCATGTGCACCGAGCGTTCTGGCGCATGCGGTAACCGAAGTGCTCTTGGCGCATGTGTACCGAAGTGTCTGGCGCACGTGTACCGAAGTGCCTTGCGCATGTACCGAAGTGCTCTTTGCGCACGTAACGAAGCGTCTTTGGCGCATGTGTACCGAAGTGTCTTGGGTGCATGCGTACCGAAGTGCTTTGGTGCATGTGGCACCGAAGTGCTCTTGGCATCGTACCAGTGCTCTGGTGCATGTGTACCGAAGCGCCTGGTGCATGTACCGAAGTGCTCTTGGTGCATGTACCGGCGTTCTTGCGCATGTGTACCGAAGTGTTTTGCGCATGTGTACCGAAGTGTTTGGTGCATGTGTACCGAAGTGCTCTTTGGTGCATGTGTACCGAAGTGCTCTTGGGTGCATGTGTACCAGAGTCTCGAGCTGCATGTGTACCGAAGTGCTCTTGCGCATGTGTACCGAAGGCTCTTTTGTTTCGTGGTAACCGAAGTGCTCTTGGCGCATGCACGCAGCGCCTTGGCGCATGTGGCACCGAATGTTTGGCGCATGACCGACGTTTTGCGCACATGTACCGAAGTGTTTTGCGCATGTGTACCGAAGTGCTCTTTGTGCCGATGTACCGAAGTATCGGTGCATGGGTACCGAAGTGCTCTTGGCGCATGTGTACCGAAGTGCTCTTGCGCATGTACCGAAGTGGCTCTTTGCGCACGTGTACCGAAGTGCTCTTGGCGCATGTGTACCGAAGTGCTCTTGCGCATCGTGTACCGAAGCGTTTGCGCACGTACCGAAGTGCTCTTGCGCATCGTGTACCGAAGTGCTCTTGGCGCATGTGGTAACCGAAGTGCCTGGCGCACGTAACCGGCGTCTTGCGCATGTACCGAAGCGTCTTGCGCATGTGTACCGAAGTGCTGTGGCGCATGTGTACCGAAGTGCTCTTTGGCGCATCGTGTACCGAGCGTTCTGGCGCATGTGCACCGAAGCGTTTTGCGCATTGTACCGAAGTGCTCTTGCGCATGGGTACCGAAGTGCTCTTGGCGCATGTAACCGAAGTGTCCTTGCGCATGGGTACCGAATGCCTTTTGCGCATCGTACCGAAGTGCTTTTGGCATCGTGTACCGAAGTGCTCTTGCGCATGTGTACCGAAATGCTCTGCGCATGTACCGAAGTGTCTTTTGCGCATCGTACCGAATTGCTCTTGCGCATTGTGTACCGAAGGCTCTGGCGCATGTGTACCGAAGTGCTCTTTGCATGTGCCGAATTGTCTTTTGCGCATTGTACCGAAGTGCCTTTTGCGCATGTGGCAACCGAAGTGCTCTGGGCGCATGGGTACCGAAGCGTTCTGGGCGCATCAAAATGCTCGGCGCATGGTACCGAGTGCCTTGCGCATGTGTACCGAAGTGCTCTTGCGCATGTGGTACCGAAGCCTTTGCGCATGTACCGAATGCTCTTGCGCATGAACCGAAGTGCTCTTGCGTATGTACCGAATGCTCTTGCGCACGTGGTACCGAAGCGTTCTGCATGCGTACCGAAGTGTTCTTGCGCATAGGTACCGAAGCGCTCTTGCGCATGCGGTACCGAAGTGCTCTGCGCATCGTTTACCAAAGTGCTCGGGCGCATGTGGCACTGGAAGTTCTTTTTGCGCATGCGGCACCGAAGCATCGGCGCATGTGCACCGAAGCGCCTTTGGCGCATGTGCACCGAAGCGTCTTGCGCATGTGCAACCGAAATGCCTGCGCATCGTACCGAAGTGGTCTTGCGCACTTGTACCGAAGTGCTCTGCGCATGTGTACCGAAGTGCCTTGCGCATGTGTACCGAAGTGCTTTGGGTGCATGTGTACCGAAGTGCTCTTGCGCACGTGCACCAAAGTGCTCTGCGCATGTACCGGAGTGCTCTTGCGCATGTGTACCGAAGTGTCTCTGGTGCATGTGTACCAGCGTCTTGGTGCATGCGTGGTAACGAAGGCTCTTTTGCGCATGTGTACCGAAGTGCTCTTGCGCATGTGTACCGAAGTGCTCTTGGGCGCACGTGTACCGAAGCGCTCTTGCGCATGTGTACCAGAGTCCATTGGCGCATGTGTACCGAAGTGCTCCTGGCGCATGTGTACCGAAGTGCTCTTGGCGCATTGCACCGAAGCGCTCTTTTGCGCATGTGGTACCGAAGTGCTTTTGCGCATCGGGTACCGAAGTGTTTTGGCGCATGGCACCGAAGCGTTCTTGCGCACGGTACCGGAGTGTCTGGCGCATTGTACCGAAGTGCTCTTGCGCATGCGTGTACCGAAGTGCCTTTGGTGCATGTGTACCGAAGTGCTCTTTGGCGCATGTGTACCGAATCCTTTTGCGCATACCGAAGTGTCTTTTGGGTGCACATGTACCAGAGGCTCTTGGCGCATGCGGTACCGAAGTGCCTTGTTCATGTGGCAACCGAAGCGTTCTGGCGCATGTACCGAAGTGCCTTGCGCATTGCACCGAAGTGCTCTTGCGCATTGCACCGAAGCGGGCGCACGTGTACCGAAGTGCTCTGGGTGCATGTGTACCGAAGTGCTCGGCGCATCGTAATCGAAGTGCTCTTGCGCATTGTACCGACTGTTCTTGGCATGTACCGAAGCGCTATTGGGCGCATGTGTACCAGAGTTCTTGCGCATGCGTACCGAAGTGCTCTTTGCGCATGTGTACCGAAGTGCTCTTTGCGCATTGTACCGAAGTGCCTTTGGCGCATGTGTACCGAAGTGTTTTGCGCATGTGTACCGAAGTGCTCTTGGCGCAGTAAAATGAGCCGGCGCACATACCAGAGCGTCTTGCGCATGGTACCGAAGCTCTTTGTTCATGTGAACCGAAGTGTTCCGGCATGTGTACCGAAGTGTCTTTGGCGCATGCGGCATCGAAAGCTCTTGCGCATGTGTACCGAGTTCGGCGCACGTGTACCGAAGTGCTCTTTGCGCATGTGTACCGAAGCGTTCTGCGCATCGCGTACCGAAGCGTTTTGGGCGCACGTACCGAAGTGCTCTTGTGCGCATCGCACCGAAGTGCTCTTGCGCATGTGGTACCGAAGCGCTCTTTGCGCATGTGTACCGAAGTGCTCTTTTGCGCATGTACCGAAGCGCTTTGGCGCATCGTACCGAAGTGCCTTTTGCGCATCGCACCGAAGCGCTCTTGCGCATGTGTACCGAAATGCTCTTGGGCGCATGTGTACCGAAGTGCCTTTGCGCATCGGTAACCGAGTGTTCTTGGCATGTGTACCGAAGCTGCCTTGGGTGCATGTGCACCGAAGCGTCTTGGCGCACTGCACCGAATCTGTTCCGGCGCATGTGTACCGAAGCGTCTTGCGCATTGCACGAAATGCTCTTGCGCATGTGTACCGGCGCCTTTGCGCACGCACCGAATTACCGGCGCATGCACCGAAGTGCCTTAGGCGCATGGTACCGAAGCGTCTTGGCGCATGTGTACCAAGCGTCTTGGCGCATGTGCACCGAAGTGCCTGGCGCATGTGCACCGAAGTGCTCCGGCGCATCGCACCGGAGCGTTTGGCGCATTGCACCGAATGCTCTTGCGCATGCAAGCGTTTCGCATACCGAAGCGCCTTGTGCATGTGTAACGAAGCGTCTTGCGCACGTGCACCGAAGCGTTCTGCGCATTGCACCGAAGCGTCTTTGGCGCATGCACCGAAGTCCTTTTGGCGCTGCACCGAAGGTCGGCGCATGTGGTACCGAAGTGCTCTTCGGTGCATGTGTACTGAAGTGCTCTGCGCACGTACCGAAGTGCTCTTTTGCGCATTGTACCGAAGCGCTCTTGGGCGCATGTGTACCGAAGTGCTTTGGGCGCATGTGTACCGAAGTGCTCTTTGGCATCGTACCGAAGTGCCTGCGCATGTGTACTGAAGCGTTCTTGCGCATGTGTACCGAAGTGCTCTTGGCGCATGTGCACCGAAGTGCCTGCGCATTGAACCGAAGCGTTCTTGGCGCATGTACCGAAGCGTTCTTGCGCATTGCACCGAATTGCCTTTTGGCGCATGTGGCACCGAAGTGCTATTGGGTGCATGTGCACCAGAGTCTCATTGGGTGCATGTACCGAAGCGTTCTTGGCGCAGGCACCGAAGCGCTCTTTGCGCATGTGTACCGAAGCTGCTCTGGCGCATGTGGTACCGAAGTGCTCTTTTGGGTGCATGTGTACCGAGCGCTCTTGCGCATGTGACCGAAGTGTTTTGGGTGCAATATGTACCAGAGTGCCTTTGGCGCATGTGTACCGAAGTGCTCTTTGGTGCATGTGTACCGAAGCGTTCTTGCGCATGTGTACCGAAGTGCTCTTGGCGCATGTGTACCGAAGTGTCTTTGCGCACGTGTACCGAAGTGCTCTTGGTGCATGTACCGAAGGCCTGGCGATTGCACCGAAGTGCTCTTGCGCATGTGTAATCGAAGTGCTCTGCGCATTGCACCGAAGCGCTCTGCGCATGTGTACCGAAGTGTTCTTGGCGCATGTGGCACCTGGCGTCTGCGCACGCGGTACCGAATTACCTTTTGCGCATGTGGCACCGAACTGTTCTTGGCGCATGTACCGAAGCGTTCTGCGCATGTGTACCGAAGCGTCTTGGCGCATGTGTACCGGCGCTCTGGCGCATGTGGTACCGAAGTGTCTCGGCGCATGTAGTACCGAAGTGTTTTGCGCATGTCATCGGCGTTTGCGCACTCGTACCGAAGCGTTTTGCGCATGTGCACCGGCGTTTTGGGTGCACGTGTACCGAAGCGTTTTGGGTGCATGTGGCACCGAAGCGCTCTTGCGCATTGCACCGAAGCGCTCTTGCGCATCGCGGTACCGAATGCTCTTGGGTGCATGTGTACCGAAGCGCTCCGGTGCATGTGTACCGAAATGCTCTTGGTGCATCGGGTACCGAAGTGCTCTTTTGCGCATCGTTTACCGGTGCGTTCAGCAATACGTAACTGAACGAAGTAATAACAA
>NW_024751565.1:0-31388 GCF_018991925.1 Homarus americanus
ACAAAGTACCCTGATAGAGGAGTAATAAAGGCCTCTGGATCGAGGAGAACAAAGTCTCCTGATCGAGTAAAACAGTTCCCCTGATCAAGTATAACAGTCCCCTGATCGAGTATAACAAGTCCTCCAGATTGAGTATACAGTATGGCCCCCATCGAGCTTAACAAAGCCCCTGATCGAGTATAACAAAGTCCCCTGGTCGAGTATAACAAAGCCCTCATCGAATATAATGCGCCTGAGCGAGAGTAACAGCGCCCTGATCGAGTATAACAAAGTTCCTGATCGAGTATAACAAAACCCCCCTGATCGAGTATAACAAAGTCCCCTGATCGAGAATAACAAAGTCCCCTGATCGAGTATAAAGCCCTCATCAAGTATAAATAAAGGCCCTGATCGAGTATAACAAAGTTCTCATCGCGCAATAAAGGCCCCTGATCGAGTATATCAAAGCCCTCGATCGAGTAAAAACAAAGTTCCTGATCGAGTATAAATAAACTCCCCTGATCGAGAGAGTAACAAAATTCCTCATCGAGTTTAACAGTCCTCAAATCGAGAATAACCAAGGTCCCTTTGATCGAGTTTAACAAAGCCCTGTTCGAGTATAACAAAGCCCCTCATCAAGTATAACAACAAAAGCCCTGATCAATTAAAACAAAGACCCCCTGGTCGAGTATAAGAAGTCCCTTGATTGAGTATTACAGAGTCCCCTGATCGAGTATAACAGAGTCCCTCATAGAATATGCAACAAAGTCCCCTGATCGAGAGCACAAAAGTCCCCCTGATCGAAAGTATAACAGTCCTGCATGATCGAAAAGTATAACAAATCCCCGAACGATTATAACAAAGGCTCATCGAGTATAACAAAGTTTCCTGATCGAGTAAAACAGTCTCTTGATCGAGTATAACAAAGTCCCCTGATCGAGTAAAAACAAAGCCCTCATCGGTATAATAAAGTCCCCTGATCGAGTAAAACAAAACCCTGATCGAGTATAACAAAGTCCCTGATCGAGTATAACAAAGTCCCTGTTGAGTATAACAAAGGCCCCTCATCGAGTATAACTAAGTCCCATGATCCATATAACAAAGTCCCTTCTTATCGAATATAACAAAGTCCCCTGATCGGTATAACAAAGTCCCCTGATCGGCATAACAAAGTCCAATGATCGAGTATACAAACTCCCCTTGTTTATAACAAAGCCCTGACCGAGTAAGGCAAAGTCCCCTGATCGAGTATAACAAAGTCGCCTGAACGATTATTATAACGAAGTCCCCTATTCGAGTATAACAAAGTCCCCTGAACGAGTCTAAAATGGCCCTAATCGAGTATATAACAAAGTCCCCCTAATCGAGTATAACAAAGCCCTCATCGAGTAGAACAAAAACCTGATTGGCGATAACAAAAGACCTTGATCGAGTATAACAAAGTCCTCGATCAGAGTATAAATAAAGCTCCCTTAATCGAGTATAAATAAAAGTTCCCGACCATATACAATAAAGGCCTCGATCGGTCTCATCCAGTATAAATAAAGTCCCCTGATCGAGTATAATAAAGTCCGCTGATCGAGTATAACAAAGTCCCTCGATCGAGTATAACAAAGTCCCTGATCGAAAGTATAACAAAGTTCCCCAATCGAAAAGTAACAAAGCCCTGATCGAGTATAAATAAATTCCCCTGGTCGAGTATAAACCGGTCGAGTGGCAATAAAAGTACCCCTGATCGAGTATAACAAAGTCCCCTGATCGAGATAACATATTCCCTGATCGTAAGGGCCACGTCTCCTGCCCAGTATAACAGCAAGTCCCAGATCGAGCAAAACAAAGTCCCTGATCGATTAAAAACAAAGTCCCCTGTCGAGAGCATCAGCGCCCTGATCGAGCGTATAAAGTCCCATGATCGAGTATAACAAAGTCCCCTGATCCTAGTATATAACAAAGCCCACTAGACGAGTAAAACAAAGTCCCCTGAACCGAGTATAACAAAGTCCTGATCGAGTATAACAAAGGCCCTGATCGAACAAATTCTTCCTGATCGAGTAACAAAGCCCCATGATCGATATAACAAAGTCCCTGATAGAGTATAACAAAGTCCCTGATCGAGTATAACAGCGCCCTCATCGAGCTTAACAAAGGCCTCATCGAAGGCAAAAAGTCCTCGTCGAGTATAACAAACTCTATTCGAGTATACGAAGTCCCTCATCGAGTATAACCAAGTCCCTTGAACGATTAGCAACAGCGTCCCCTGATCAAGTATAAAGCCCCTGATCGTGTATACGTGCCCCCTCATCGGTATAAATAAAGTCCCCTGATCGAGTATAGCAAAGTCCCCTGGATCGGGTATAACAGTATCTCTAATCGAGGGTATAACAGCGTCTCATCGAGAAATAACAAAAGTCCCATGATCGGTATAACAAATTTCTGGATCGAGTTGAACAAAGTCCTCTCATCAGAGTATAACAAAGGCCCTCATTGAGTATAACAAAGTCCCATGATCGAGAATAACAACTCCTCAATGGTTAAAAAACAAAGTCCCTTTATCGAGTATATAACAAAAGTCCCTGATCGAGTATAACAAAGGCCCCTCATCGAGTATAACAAAGTTCTCTCATCGAGCAACAAAGGCCCCTGTTCGAAGAGCAACAAAGGACTTTAAAAAGAGTATAACAAAGGCCACTGATCGAGTATAACAAATTCCCTGATCGAGTATTACAGAGTCCCTGATCGAGTATAACAAAGTCCCCCATCGAGTATAACAACTCCCCTATAGAGTATAACAAAGTCCCCTGATCGAGTATACCAAAGTCCCCTGATTGGGTATAACAAAGCCCCTAAATCGAGCAACAAAGGCCCTGATCGAGCAACAAAAGTCCCGTGGTCGAGTATAACAAAGTCCCTCATCGAATATATAACAAAGTCCCCGATCGAGTATAACAAAGTCCCCTGATCGAATATAACAAAGTCCCCTGATTTTGAGTATAACAAAGTCCCCTGACTGGAGTATAAAAAGTCCCCTGATCGAGTATGCAATAAACGTCCCCTGAACGATTATAAATAAAGTCCCTCATCGAGTATAACAAGTTCTTGAAACGAAGTATAACAAAGCCCTGATCGAGTATATAACAAAGTCCCCTGATCGAATATAACAAAGTCCTTCATCGAATATGCACAAAGTCCTGATCGAGTATAACAAAGTCCCTGATTATATTACAGAGTCCCCTTGATCGAGTATAACAGTCCCCCATCGAGTATAACAAAGGTCTCATCGAGTATAAATGTGCTCCATGATCGAGCATAACAAAGTCCCCTGATAGAGTATAACAAAGTCCCCTGATCGAGAGGCATAACAGCGTCTCAGATCGAGTTTAACAAAGGCCCCCATCGAGTATAACAAAGTCCCCCAATTATATGCTAACAACCCCTGGTCGAGTATAACAAGGTCCCTCATCGAGTATAACCAAGTCCCTTGAACGATTGGCGTCAAAGGCCCTGATCAAGTATAACAAAGCCCCTGATCGTGGTATACAAAGCCCTCATCGAGTATAAATAAAGTCCCTGATCGAGAGAAAAGTCCCTGATCGGGTATAAATAAAGGCCCTAATCGAGTATAACAAAGGCCCTCATCGAGAATAACAAAGTCCTACATCGAGTATACTGAAATTCCCCGGATCGAGTTGGAACAAAAGTCCTCTCATCGAGTATAACAAAGGCCCTCATCGAGCAGGCAACAAAGTCCCATGATCGAGAATAACAAACTCCCTCATCGAACAAAACAAAGTCCCCATCGAGTATAACAAAGTCCCCTGATCGAGTATAACAAAAGTCCCCTGATCGAGTATAACAAAGCCCCCTGAACGATTATAACAGCGCCCTCATCGAGTAGGCGCAACAAAGTCTCCTCATCGAGTTTAACAGCGTCTCTGTTCGAGTATAAAGGCCTCCTAAAGAGTATAAATAAAGTCACTGATCGAGTATAACAAAGTCCCCTGATCGAGTATTACAGAGTCCTGATCGAGTATATAACAAAGTCCCCCTATCGAGAGCAATAAACTCTCATAGAGTATAAATAAAGTCCCCTAACGAGTATAACAAAGTCTCGATCGGGTATAACAAAGCCCCTAATCAGGAGCAACAAAGGCCCCTAATCGATATAACAGTCCCATGGTCGCCATAAACAAAGTCCCCTCATCGAATATAACAAAGTCCCCTGATCGAGTATAACAAAGTCCCTGATCGAATATAACAAAGTCCCCTGATCAGTATAACAAAGGCCCTGATCG
This sequence comes from Homarus americanus, assembly GCF_018991925.1. NCBI lineage: Eukaryota > Metazoa > Arthropoda > Malacostraca > Decapoda > Nephropidae > Homarus > Homarus americanus. The sequence continues at coordinate 4,272 of NW_024751565.1, forward strand.
ATATGAAAACAGGCACCAATCGAATATAACAAAGTCCTATGGTCGAGTATAACAAAAGTCCCTCATCGAATATAACAGCACTTCTGATAGAATATAACAAAGGCCCTTGATCGAGGAGAACAAAGTCCCCTGATCGAGTATAACAAAGTCCCCTGAACGATTATAACAAAGGCCCCCAGATCGAGTATATATTACAAAAGTCTCCTGATCAGTAGAAACAAAGCTCCTGACGAGTATAACAACGTCCTCATCGAATATAACAAAGTACCTTGATAGAGTATAACAAACACTGAATTAGAGAACAAAGTCCCTGATCGAGTATAACAAAGTCCCTGAACGATTATAACAAGGGCCCCATCGAGTATAACAAAGTCCTGAAAGATTATAACAAAGGCCCCTGATCGAGTATAACAAAGTCCCGATCGAGTATAACAAAGTCCCCTGAGTATAACAACGTCCTCATCGAATATATAACAAAGTCCCTGATTGAGTATAACAAAGGCCCCTGATCGAGTTTAACAAAAGCCCCTGATCGAGTATAACAAAGTCCCCTAATCGATATAACGAAGTCCCTTGATTGAGTATAACAAAGTCCCCTGATCGGTATAACAAAGGCCTCTGAACGAGTATAACAAAGGCCCTGATCGAGTATAACAAAGTTCCCTGATCGAGTATAACAAAGCCCCTGATCGAGTATAACAAAGTACTCTGATCGAGTAACAAAGTCCCCTGATTTTGTATAACAAAGGCCCTGATCGAGTTTAACAAAAGCCCCTGATCGAGTATAACAAAGACCCTGGTCGAGTATAACAAAGGCCCTCATCGAGTATAACAAAGTCCCTGATCGAGAATAACAAAGTCCCTGATCGAGTATAACAAAGCCCCTGATCAAGTATAACAAAGGCCCTTGATCGAGTATAACAAAGACCCTGGTCGAGTATAACAAAGTCCTCATCGAGTATAACAAAGCCTCCTTATAGAGTATAACAAAGTCCCTGTTCGAGTATAACAAAGTCCCCTGATCGGGTATAACAAAGGCCCTGATCGAGTATAACAAAGGCACCTGATCGAGTATAACAAAGTCCCATGGTCGAGTATAAGAAAGTCCCTCATCGAATATAACAAAGTACCCTAATAGAGTATAACAAAGGCCCTCATCGAGGAGCAAAGTCCCCTGATCGAGTATAACAAAGTCCCCTGAACGATTATAACAGCGCCTTGATCGATATAACAAAGTCTCTGATCGAGTAAAACAAAGCTCCCTTGATCAAGATAACAAAGTCCCTGATCGAGTATAACAAAGTTCCTGATCGAGTATAACAAAGCCCCTGGTCGAGTAAAACAAAGTCCCTGATCGAGTATAACAAACTCCCCTATCGAGTATAACAAAGTCTCCTCATCGAGTTTAACAAAGTCCTCAAATCGAGAATAACAAAGGCCTTTTGATCGAGTTTAACAAAGGCCCTGTTCAAGTATAACAAAGGCCTAAAAGAGTAGCCACTGATCGAGTATAACAAAGGCCACTGATCGAGTATAACAAAGCCCCCTCATCAAGTATAACAAAAGCCCCTAATCAAGTATAACAAAGACCCCTGGTCGAGTATAACAATGTCCCCTGATCGAGTATTACAGAGTCCCCTGATCGAGTATAACAGAGTCCCCTCATCGAATATAACAAAGTCCCCTGATCGAGTATAACAAAGTCCCCTGATCGAGTATAACAAAGTCCCCTGATCGAGTAAAACAAAGCCCCCTTTTCGAGTATAATAAAGTCCCCTGATCGAGTAAAACAAAAACCCCTGATCGAGTATAACAAAGTCCCCTGATCGAGTATAACAAAGTCCCCTGGTTGAGTAAAACAAAGGCCCCTCATCGAGTATAACTAAGTCCCATGATCCAGTATAACAAAGTCCCCTTATCGAATATAACAAAGTCCCCTGATCGAGTATAACAAAGTCCCCTGATCGAGTATAACAAACTCCCCTGGTCGAGTATAACAAAGTCCCCTGATCGAGTATAACAAAGTCCACTGATCGAGTATAACAAAGTCGCCTGAACGATTATAACAAAGTCCCCTATTCGAGTATAACAAAGTCCCCTGAACGAGTCTAAAATGGCCCTAATCGAGTATAACAAAGTCCCCAGATCGAGTATAACAAAGCCCCTCATCGAGTAGAACAAAGTCCCCTGATTGAGGATAACAAAGACCTTGATCAGAGTATAACAAAGTCCCCTGATCGAGTATAACAAAGTCTCCTGATCGAGTATAACAAAGTTCCCTGATCGAGTATAACAAAGGCCTCTGATCGAGTATAACAAAAGCCCCTCATCGAGTATAACAAAGTCCCCTGATCGAGTATAATAAAGTCCGCTGATCGAGTATAACAAAGTCCCCTGATGATCGAGTATAACAAAGTTCCCTAATCGAGTATAACAAAGCCCCCTGATCGAGTATAACAAATTCCCCTGGTCGAGTATAACAAACTCCCCTGGTCGAGTATAACAAAGTACCCTGATCGAGTATAACAAAGTCACCTGATCGAGTATAACAAAGACCCCTGAACGATTATAACAAAGGCCCCTGATCGTGTATAACAAATTTTCCTGATCGAGTATAACAAAGCCTCCTGATCGAGTATAACAAAGTCCCCTGACAGAGTATAACTAAGTTCCCTGATCGAGTATAACAAAGGCCCCTGATCGAGTTTAACAAAGGCTCCTCATCGAGTATAAGAAAGTCCCCTGGTCGAGTATAACAAACTCCCCTGGTCGAGAATAACAAAGTCCCCTGATCGAGTATAACCAAGTCCCTTGAACGATTATAACAAGGCCCCTCATCAAGTATAACAAAGCCCCCTCATCGTGTATAACAATGCCCCCTCATCGAGTATAACAAAGTCCCCTGATCAAGTATAACAAAGTCCCCTGAACGAGTATAACAAAGTCCCCTGATCGAGTATAACAAAGTCCCCTCACCGAGTATAATAAAGTTCCCTGAACGAGTATAACAAAGCCCCCTCATAGATTATAACAAAGTCCCCTGATCGACTATAGCAAAGTCCCCTGTTCGGGTATAACAAAGGCCCCTAATCGTGTATAACAAAGGCCCCTCATCGAGAATAACAAAGTCCCATGATCGAGAATAACAAAGTCCCCTCATCGAATATAACAAAGTCCCCTGATCGAGTATAACAAAGTCTCCTCATCGAGTTTAACAAAGTCCTCTAATCGAGAATAACAAAGGCCTTTGATCGAGTTTAACAAAGGCCCCTGTTCGAGTAAAACAAAGGCCTCTAAAAGACTATAACAAAGGCCACTGATCGTGTATAACAAAGTCCCCTGATCGAGTAAAACAAAGTCCCTTGATCGGGTATAACAAAGCCCCTAATCGAGTATAACAAAGGCCCCTGATCAAGTATAACAAAGTCCCATGGGCGAGTATAACAAAGTTCCCTCATCGAATATAACAAAGTCCCCTGATCGAGTATAACAAAGTCCCCTGATCGAGTATAACAAAGTTTCCTGATCGAGTTAAACAAAGCCCCCTGATCGAGTATAACAATGTCCCCTGGTCGAGTATAACAAAGTCCCCTCATCGAATATAACAAAGTCCCCTGATCGAGTATAACAAAGTCCCCTGATCGAGTATTACAGAGTCCCCTGATCGAGTATAACAGAGTCCCCTCATCGAGTATAACAAAGGCCCCTCAACGAGTATAACAAAGTCCCATGATCGAGTATAACAAAGTCCCTCATCGGAATATAACAAAGTCCCCTAATCGGGTAACAAAGTCCCTGATCAAGTATAAAAGTCACCTAGATCCGGAAGGTATAACAACGGCCCTGAACGATTATAACAGAACTATCATCGAGAATATAACAAAGTTTCCTGATCGAGTAAAACAAAGCCCCCTGATCGAGTATAACAAAGTCCCATGATCGAGTATAACAAAGTCCCCTCATCGAATATAACAAAGTCCCCTGATCGAGTATAACAAAGTCCCCTGATCGAGTATAAAAAAGTCCCCTGATCGAGTATAACAACGGCCCCTGAACGATTATAACAAAGTCCCCTGATCGAGTATAACGAATTCCCCTGGTCGAGTATAACAAAGGCCCCTGATCGAATATAACAAAGGCCCCTCATCAAGTATAACAAAGGCCCCTGATCGAGTATAACAAAGACCCCTGGTCGAGTATAACAAAGTCCCCTCATCGAGTATAACAAAGCCCCCTCATAGAGTATAACAAAGTTTCTTGATCGAGTAAAACAAAGCCCCCTAACCGAGTTTAACAAAGTCCCCTGATCGAGTATAACGAAGTCCCCTGATTGAGTATAACAAAGGCCCCTGATCGAGTTTAACAAAAGCCCCTGATCGAGGATAACAAAGTCCCCTGATCGAGAATAACGAAGTCCCCTGATTGAGTATAACAACAACCCCTGATAGAGTTTACCAAAAGCCCCTGATCGAGTATAACAAAGTCCCCTGGTCGAGTATAACAAAGGCCCCTGATCGAATATAACAAAGTCGCCTGATCCAAGTATAACAAAGGCCCCTGATCGAGTATAACAAAGACCCTGGTCGAAAGTATAACAAGCTCATCGAGTATAACTAGCCCCCTCATAGAGTAACAAAGTCCCTGATCGAGTATAACAAAGTCCCTGATCGGTATAACAAAAACCCTGAACGAGTATAACAAAGGCCCCTGATCGAGTATAACAAAGTCCCCTGATCGAGTATAACAAAGTCCCCTGATCGAGTATAACAAAGTCCCCTGAACGATTATAACAAAGACCCCTCATCTAGTATAACAAAGTTTCCTGATCGAGTAAAACAAAGCCCCCTGATCGAGTATAACAAAGTCCCCTGATCGAGTAAAACAAAGTCCCCAGATTGAGTATAACAAAGGCCCCTGATCGAATTTAACAAAGCCCCTGATCGAGTATAACAAAGTCCCTTGGTCGAGTATAACAAAGGCCCCTCATCGAATATAACAAAGGCACCTGAGCGAGTATAACAAAGGCCCCTGATCAAGTATAACAAAGTTCCCTGATCGAGAATAACAAAGTCCCCTGATCGAGTATAACAAAGCTCCCTTATCAAGTATAACAAAGGCCCCTGATCGAGTATAACAAAGCCCCCTCATGAAGTATAACAAAGGCCCCTGATCGAGTATAACATTTTCCCCTGATCGAGTATAACAAAGGCCCCTAATCGAGTAAAACAAAGTCCCCTGAACGAGTATAACAAAGGCCCCTGATCGAATATAACAAGTCCCCTGACCGAGTATAACGAGAATCCCTGGTCGAGTATAACAAAGGCCCCTGATCGAATATAATAAAGGCGCCTGATCCAAATATAACAAAGGCCTGATCGAGGTATAACCAAAGACCCCTGGTAGAGAGTATAACAAAAGTCCCTGATCGAGAGAACAAAGTCCCCTGATCGAAAGAGTATAACAAGATCCCCTGAATAATGATTCGAACAAGGGCTTTGGATCAGTATAACAAAAGTTTCCGCAGACGAGTAAAAACAAGCTCCTGTTCGAGTATAACAAAAGTCCCTGATCGAGTATAACAAAAGTCCCTGATCGGAGTAAAACAAAGCCCCCTAAACGAGTATAACAAAGTCCCCTGATCGAGTATAACAAAGTCACCTGATTGAGTATAACAAAGGCGCCTGATCGAGTTTAACAAAAGCCCCTGATCGAGTATAACAAAGTCCCTTGGTCAAGTATAACAAAGGCCCCTGATCGAATATAACAAAGTCCCCTGATCGAGAATAACAAAGTCCCCTGATCGAGTGCAACAAAGCCCCTGATCAAGTATAACAAAGGCCCCTGATCGAGTATAACAAAGACCCCTGGTCGAATATAACAAAGCCCCCTGGTCGAGTATAACAAAGTCCCCTAATCGAGTATAACAAGGCCCTGATCGGTAAACAAAGACCCCTGGTCGAGAGTATAACCAGATCCTCATCGTGTATAACAAAGCCCCCTGATCGAGGAGAACAAAGTCCCCTAATCGAGTATAACAAAGTCCCCTGAACGATTATAACAAAGGCCCGTGATCGAGTATAACAAAGTTTCCTGATCGAGTAAAACAAAGCTCCCTGATCGAGTTTAACAAAGTCCCCTGATACGAGTATAACAAAGTCCCCTGGTCGAGTATAACAAAGGCCCCTCATCGAATATAACAAAGGCGCCTGAGCGAGTATAACAAAGGCCCCTGATCGAGTATTACAAAGTTCCCTGATCGAGTATAACAAAGCCCCCTCATCAAGTATAACAAAACCCCTGATCAAGTATAACAAAGACCCTGGTCGAGTATAACAAAGTCCCCTCATCGAGTATTGCAGAGTCCCCTGATCGAGTATAACAGAGTCCCCTCATCGAATATAACAACAAACTCCCCTGATCGAGTAAAACAAAGCCCCCTGATCGAGTATAACAAAGTCCCCTAATCGAGTAAAACAAAGCCCCCTGATCGAGTATAGCAAAGTCCCCTGATCGAGTATAACAAAGTCCCCTGATTGAGTATAACAAAGACCCCTGATCGAGTTTAACAAAGGCCCCTGATCGAGTATAACAAAGAGTCCTCAAATCGGAATAACAAAAGGCCTTTGATCGAGTTTAACAAAAGGCCCCTGTTCGAAATATAACAAAAGGAGCCTCTAAAAGAAGAGAGTATAACAAAAGGCCACTGATCCGAGTATAACAAAGTCCCTCAAAGGTATTACAGGAGTCCCCTGTCCGGGTATAACAAAGAGTCCCCCTCATCGAATATAACAAAGGTCCCTGATCCGAGTATAACACAGTCCCTGATCAGATATAAAAATGTCCTTGATCGGAGTATAACAACGTCCCTGAACGATTATAACAAAAGCCCCTCATCGAGTATAACAAAAGTTTCCTGATCGGGTAAAACAAAGCCCCGATCGGTATAACAAAGTCCCTGATCAAAAGGTATATAACAAAAAGGCCCCTTATCGAATATAACAAAGTCCCTGTTCAGTATAACAAGGCCCTGATCGAGTATAACAAGTCCCCTGATCGAGTACTTATAACAAAGGCCCCTTATCGAATATAACAAAGTCCCCTAGGTATAACAAAGGCCCTGATCGGAGTATAACAAAGTCCCTGATCAGTATTACAGGAGTCCCCTGATCGAGTATAACAAAGTCCCCTGATCGAGTTTAACAAAGTCCCTGATCGGGTATAACATGGGCCCTAATCGAGTATAACAAAGGCCCCTCATCGAGTTTAACAAAGTCCCATGGTCCAGTATAACAAGAATCCCCTCATCGAATATAACAAAAGTCCCTGATCGAGTATAACAAAGCCCCCTGATCAAGAGTATAACAAAGTCCCTGATTGAGTATAACAAAGCCCCTGATGTGGTATAACAAAGTACCCCTGATCGAGAATAACACTGTCCCCGATCGAGGTATAACAACGCCCCTGATCCAAGTATAACAAAAGGCCTGATGCGAGTGATATAACAAAGACCCTGGCCGAGTATAACAAAAGTCCCCTGATCAGCGAGAGTATAACAAAGGCCCTAATCGAGAGTATAACAAAAGCCCCTGATCCGAGTATTACAGAGTCCCTGATCGAGTAAACAAAGTCCCCTGATCGGGTGAGAGCTGCAAAGAACTCCCCTGATCGAGTATAACAAAAGTCCTCATCGAGTTTAAAAAAGTCCTCTAATCGAGAATAACAAAGGCCTTTGATCGAGTTTAACAAAAGGCCCTGTTTGGAAATATAACAAAAGGCCTCTAAAAAGAGAGTATAACAAGGCCACTGATCCGGGTATAATAACAAAGTCCCTGATCGAGGTATTACAAGGTCCCCTGATCGAGTATAACAGAGTCATCTCATAAATGTATAACAAAAGGCCCTCATCAGTATAACAAAAGTCCCATGATCCAGTATAACAAAGTCCCTTATCTAATATAACAAAGTCCCCTGATCGGGTATAACAAGGCCCTGATCGAGGTATAACAAAAGTCCCCTGATCGAGAACAACAAAGTCCCCTGATCCGAGTAAAACAAAGCCCCCTGTTCGAGTATAACAAGTCCCTGGTCGAGTATAACAAGTCCCTGGTCGAGTATTACAGAGTCCCCCTGATCAGTATAATAAAAAGTCCCATGATCGAGTATAACAAGACCCCTGATCGGGCATAACAAGGGCCCTATTCGGGAACAACAAAAGCCCTCATCAGGTATAACAAAAAGTTCATGGTCGAGGATAACAAAGTCCCCTCATCAGATAACAAAAGTCCCTCATCAGGCAATACAAACTCCCATGATCGAGGAGAACAAAGTCCCTGATCCGGGTGTAACAAAAAGTCCCTGCACGATTATAACAAAAGTCCCCTAATCCCGAGTATAACAAAGGCCCTGATCGAGTATAACAAAAGGCCCCTGATCGAGTATATAAGTCCCTGATCATGAGTATAACAAAGCCACCTGATCGAGTAAAACCCTAATCAAGTATAACAAAGGCCCTGATCGAGTATAACAAAGGCCCTGATCGAGTATAACAAAGTCCCTGATCGAGTATAACAAAGCCACCTGATCGAGTAAAACAAAGTCCTGATCGAGTATAACAAAGTCCCCTGATCGAGTATAACAAAGTCCTAATCGAGTATAACAAAGGCCCTAATCGAGTATATCAAAGGCCCCTGATCGAGTATAACAAAGTCCCTGATCGAGTATAACAAAGGTCCCTGATCGAGTATTACAGAGTCCCTGATCGAGTATAACAGAGTCCCTCATCGAGTATAACAAAGGCGCCTCATCGAGTATAACAAAGTCCCATGATCCAGTATAACAAAGTCCCTTATCGAATATAACAAAGGTCCCTGATCGAGTAAAACAAAGGCCCTGATCGAGTATAACAAAGTCCCTGATCGAGTATAACAAAGTCCCTAATCGGGTAAAACAAAGCCCCTGATCGAGTATAACAAAGTTCCTGGTCGAGGAGTAAAACAAAAGCCCTGATCGAGTATAACAAAGTCCTCTGATCGAGTATAACAAAGTCCCTGATTGAGTATAACAAAGGCCCTGATCAGAGGAACAAAAGGCCCTCATCGAGTATAACAAAGTCCCCTGGTCGAGTATAACAAAGGCCCTGATTGAATATAACAAAGGCACCTGAACGAGTATAACAAAGGCCCCTGATCGAGTATAACAAAGTTCCTGATCGAGTACAACAAAGCCCCTGATCGAGTATATAACAAATTCCCTCATCGAGATTAACAAAAGTCCCCTGATCGAGTATAACAAAGCCCTCATCAAGTATAACAAAGGCCCCTGATCGAGTATAACAAAGCCCTCATCAAGTATAACAACTCCCCTATCGAGTATAACAAAAGTTCCCTCACGAGTTTAACAAACTCCAATAATGAGAATAACAAAGTCACCTGATCGAGTATAACAAAGCCACCTGATCAAGTATATACCAAAGGCCCCTGATCGAATATAACAAAGACCCTGGCCGAGTATACCAAAAGTCCCTCGCATCGAGTATAACAAAGGCCCCTGACGAGTATATACTAAAGGCCCTTGATTGAGTATATAACAAAGTTCTCATCGAGTTTAAAAAGTCCTCTAATCGAGAATAACAAAGGCCTTTTGATCGAGATTAACAAAGTCCCCTGATCGAGTATAACAAAGCCCCCTCATCAAGTATAACAAAGGCCCCTGATCGAGTATAACAAAGCCCCCTCATCAAGTATAACAACTCCCCTCATCGAGTATAACAAAGTCTCCTCATCGAGTTTAACAAACTCCAATAATCGAGAATAACAAAGTCACCTGATCGAGTATAACAAAGCCACCTGATCAAGTATAACAAAGGCCCCTGATCGAATATAACAAAGACCCCTGGCCGAGTATAACAAAGTCCCCGCATCGAGTATAACAAAGGCCCCTGATCGAGTATATCAAAGGCCCCTGATTGAGTATAACAAAGTCTCCTCATCGAGTTTAAAAAAGTCCTCTAATCGAGAATAACAAAGGCCTTTGATCGAGTTTAACAAAGGCCCCTGTTCGAGTATAACAAAGGCCTCTAAAGGAGTATAACAAAGGCCACTGATCGAGTATAACAAAGACCCCTTGTCGAGTATAACTAAGTCCCCTCATCGAGTATAACAACGACCCCTCATAGAGTATAACAAAGTCCCCTGATCGAGAATAACAAACTCCCCTGATCGGGTATAAAAAAGGCCCTTTGAACGAGTATAACAAAGAGCCCCTGATCGAGTTTAACAAAGTTCCCTGATCGAGTATAACAATGTCCCCCTGATCGAGAATAATAAAGTCCCCTGATCGAGTATAACAAAGCCCCCTCATCAAGTATAACAAAGGCCCCTGATCGAGTATAACAAAGCTCCCTCATCAAGTATAACAAAGACCCCTCATCGAGTATAACAAAGACCCCTGGTCGAGTATAACAAAGTCCCCTAATCGAGTACAACAAATGCCCCTGATCGAGTATAACAAAGTCCCCTCATCGAGTATAACAATGTCCCCTCATCGAGTTAAACAAAGTCCTCAAATCGAGAATAACAAAGGCCTTTGATCGAGTTTAACAAAGGCCCCTGTTCGAGTATAACAAAGGCCTCTAAATGAGTATAACAAAGTCCACTGATCGAGTATAACAAAGTCCCCTGATCGAGTATTACAGAGTCCCCTGATCGAGTATAACAGAGTCCCCTCATCGAGTATAAGAAAGAACCCTCATCAAGTATAACAAAACCCCTTATCGAGTATAACAAAGTCCCCTGATCGAGTATAACAAAGTCCTCTGATTGAGTATAACAAAGGCCCCTCATCGAATTTAACAAAGGCCAATGATCGAGTATAACAAAATCCCCTGATCGAGTATAACAAAGGCCCCTGACCGAATATAACAAAGGCGCCTGAACGAGTATAACAAAGTCCCCTGATCGAGTATAATAAAGCCCCTTCATCAAGTATAACAAAGGCCCCTGATCGAGTATAACAAAGACCCCTGGTCGAGTACAACAAAGCCCCCTTATCGATTATAACAAAGGCCCCGGATCGAGTATAAAAAAGGCCCCTGATCGAGTACAACAAAGTCCCCTGATCGAGTATAAAAAACTCCCCTCATCGAGTATAAAAAAAGTCTCCTCATCGAGTTTAACAAAGTCCTCTAATCGAGAATAACAAAGGCCTTTGATCGAGTTTAACAAAGTCCCCTGATAGAGTATAACAAAGTCCCCTGATCGAGTATATCAAAATCCCCTAATCGAGTATAACAAAGTCTCCTGATCGATTATAACAAAGGCCCCTCATCGAGAATAACAAAGTTTCCTGATCGAGTAAAACAAAGCCCCCTGATCGAGTATAACAAAGGCCACTGATCGAATATAACAAAGGCGCCTGATCGAGTATAACAAAGGCCCCTGATCGAGTATAACAAAGTTCCCTGATCGAGTATAACAAAGCCCCTTGATCGAGTATGACAAAGTTCCCTGATCGAATATAACAAAGGCGCCTGAACGAGTATAACAAAGGCCCCTAATTGAGTATAACAAAGTTCCCTGATCGAGTATAACAAAGCCCCCTGATCGAGTATAACAAAGCCCCCCTCATCGATAATAACAAAGTCCCCGATCGAGTATAACAAAGCCCCCTCATCAAGTATAACAAAGGCCCTTGATCGAGTATAACAAAGACCCCTGGTCGAGTATAACAAAGTACCCTAATCGAGTATAACAAAGGCCCCGGATCGAGTATAAAAAAGGCCCCTGATCGAGTATAACAAACTCCCCTCATCGAGTATAACAAAGTCTCTTCATCGAGTATAACAAAGTCCCCCTGATCGAGAATAACAAAGGCTTTTGATCGAGTTTAACAAAGTCCCCTGATCGAGTAAAACAAAGCCCCCTGATCGAGTATAACAAAGTCCCCTGATCAAGTATAACAAAGTCCCCTGATTGAGTATAACAAAGGCTCCTGATCGAGTTTAACAAAAGCCCCTGATCGAGTATAACAAAGTTCCCTGATCGAGTAAAACAGAGCCCCTTGATCGAGTATAACAAAGTTCCCTGATCGAGTATAACAAACCCCCAGATCGAGTATAACAAAGTCCCCCTGATCGAGAATAACAAAGTCCCCTGATCGAGTATAACAAAGCCCCCTGATCAAGTATAACAACGGCCCCTGATCGAGTATAACAAAGACCCCTGGCCGAGTGTAACAAAGTCCCCTGATCGAGTATAACAAATGCCCCTGATCGAGTATAACAAAGGCCCCTGATCGAGTATAACAAAGTCTCCTGATCGAGTATAACAAAGCCCCCTGATCGAGTATAACAAAGTCCCCCTCATCGAGAATAACAAAGTCCCCTGATCGAGTATAACAAAGCCCCTCATCAGGTATAACAAAGGCCCCTGATCGAGTATAACAAAGACCCCTGGTCGAGTATAAAAAAGTCCCCTAATCGAGTATAACAAAGGCCCCGGATCGAGTATAAAAAAGGCCCCTGATCGAGTATAACAAAGTCCCCTGATCGAGTGTAACAAACTCCCCTCATCGAGTATAACAAAGTCTCCTCATTGAGTTTAACAAAGTCCTCAAATCGAGAATAACAAAGGCCTTTGATCGAGTTTAACAAAGGCCCCTGTTCGAGTATAACAAAGGCCTCTAAAAGAGTATAACAAAGGCCACTGATCGAGTATAACAAAGTCCCCTGATCGAGTATTACAAAGTCCCATGGTCGAGTATAACAAAGTCCCCTTATCGAATATAACAAAGTCCCCTGATCGAGTATAACAAAGTCCCCTCATCGAGTATAACAAAGTCCCCTCATCGAATATAACAAAGTCCCCTGATCGAGTATAACAAAGTCCCCTGATCGAGTATAAAAAAGTCCCTTGATCGAGTATAACAACGACCCCTGAACGATTATAACAAAGGCCCCTCATCATAACAAAGCCCCCTGATCGAGTATAACAAAGTCCCCTGATCGAGTATAACAAAGGCCCTGATCGAGTATAACAAAGCCCCTGATCGAGTATAACAAAGGCCCCTGATCGAGTATAACAAAGTCCCCTGATCGAGTCCCCTGATCGAGTATAACAAAGTCCCTGATCGAGTATAAAGGCCCCTTATCGAATATAACAAAGTCCCCCTGATCGAGTATAACAAAGTCCCCTCATCGAGTATAACAAAGTCCCCTGATCGAGTATAACAAAGTCCCCTGATCGAATATTACAGAGTCCCCTGATCGAGTATAACAGAGTCCCCTCATCGAATATAACAAAGGCCCCTCATCGAGTATAACAAAGTCCCATGATCGAGTAAAACAAAGTCCGCTCATCGAGTATAACAAAGACCCCTGGTCGAGTATAACAAAGTCCCCTCATCGAGTATAACAAAGCCCCCTCATAGAGTATAACAAAGTTTCCTCATCGAGTAAAACAAAGACCCCCTGTTCGAGTATAACAAAGTCCCCTGATCGAGTTAATCAAAAGCCCCTGATAGAGTTTAACAAAAGCCCCTGATCGAGTATAACAAAGTCCACTGGTCGAGTATAACAAAGGCCCCTAATCGAATATAACAAAGGCACCTGATCGAGTATAACAAAGACCCCTTGTCGAGTATAACTAAGTCCCCTCATCGAGTATAACAACGACCCCTCATAGAGTATAACAAAGTCCCCTGATCGAGAATAACAAACTCCCCTGATCGGGTATAAAAAAGGCCCTCTGAACGAGTATAACAAAGAGCCCCTGATCGAGTATAACAAAGTTCCCTGATCGAGTATAACAATGTCCCCCTGATCGAGAATAATAAAGTCCCCTGATCGAGTATAACAAAGCCCCCTCATCAAGTATAACAAAGGCCCCTGATCGAGTATAACAAAGCCCCCTCATCAAGTATAACAAAGACCCCTCATCGAGTATAACAAAGACCCCTGGTCGAGTATAACAAAGTCCCCTAATCGAGTACAACAAATGCCCCTGATCGAGTATAACAAAGTCCCCTCATCGAGTATAACAATGTCCCCTCATCGAGTTAAACAAAGTCCTCAAATCGAGAATAACAAAGGCCTTTGATCGAGTTTAACAAAGGCCCCTGTTCGAGTATAACAAAGGCCTCTAAATGAGTATAACAAAGTCCACTGATCGAGTATAACAAAGTCCCCTGATCGAGTATTACAGAGTCCCCTGATCGAGTATAACAGAGTCCCCTCATCGAGTATAAGAAAGAACCCTCATCAAGTATAACAAAACCCCTTATCGAGTATAACAAAGTCCCCTGATCGAGTATAACAAAGTCCTCTGATTGAGTATAACAAAGGCCCCTCATCGAATTTAACAAAGGCCAATGATCGAGTATAACAAAATCCCCTGATTGAGTATAACAAAGGCCCCTGATCGAATATAACAAAGGCGCCTGAACGAGTATAACAAAGTCCCCTGATCGAGTATAATAAAGCCCCTTCATCAAGTATAACAAAGGCCCCTGATCGAGTATAACAAAGACCCCTGGTCGAGTACAACAAAGCCCCCTTATCGATTATAACAAAGGCCCCGGATCGAGTATAAAAAAGGCCCCTGATCGAGTACAACAAAGTCCCCTGATCGAGTATAAAAAACTCCCCTCATCGAGTATAAAAAAAGTCTCCTCATCGAGTTTAACAAAGTCCTCTAATCGAGAATAACAAAGGCCTTTGATCGAGTTTAACAAAGTTCCCTGATAGAGTATAACAAAGTCCCCTTATCGAGTATATCAAAGTCCCCTAATCGAGTATAACAAAGTCTCCTGATCGATTATAACAAAGGCCCCTCATCGAGAATAACAAAGTTTCCTGATCGAGTAAAACAAAGCTCCCTGATCGAGTATAACAAAGGCCACTGATCGAATATAACAACGGCGCCTGATCGAGTATAACAAAGGCCCCTGATCGAGTATAACAAAGTTCCCTGATCGAGTATAACAAAGCCCCTTGATCGAGTATGACAAAGTTCCCTGATCGAATATAACAAAGGCGCCTGAACGAGTATAACAAAGGCCCCTAATTGAGTATAACAAAGTTCCCTGATCGAGTATAACAAAGCCCCCTGATCGAGTATAACAAAGCCCCCCTCATCGATAATAACAAAGTCCCCGATCGAGTATAACAAAGCCCCCTCATCAAGTATAACAGCGTCTTGATCGAGTAACAAAGACCCTGGTCGAGTATAACAGCACTCCTAATCGAGTATAACAAAGGCCCCGGATCGAGTATATAAAAAAGGCCCCTGATCGAGTATAACAAACTCCCCTCATCGAGTATAACAAAGTCTCTTCATCTGATTGAGAATAAAGGCTTTTCTTTGATCGAGTTTAACAAAGTCCCCTGATCGAGTAAACAAAGTTCCCCTTGATCGAGTATAACAAAGTCCCCTGATCAAGTATAACAAAGTCCCTGATTGAGTATAACAAAGGCTCCTGATCGAGTTTAAAAGCCCGACTAGAGTATACAAAGTTCCCTTGATCGAGTAAACAGAGCCCTTGATCGAGTATAACAAAGTCTCTGATCGAGTATAACAAACCCCAGATCGAGTATACCGAAAGTCCTGATCGAGAATAACAAAGTCCCCTGATCGAGTATAACAAAGCCCCCTGATCAAGTATAACAACGGCCCCTGATCGAGTATAACAAAGACCCCTGGCCGAGTGTAACAAAGTCCCCTGATCGAGTATAACAAATGCCCCTGATCGAGTATAACAAAGGCCCCTGATCGAGTATAACAAAGTCTCCTGATCGAGTATAACAAAGCCCCCTGATCGAGTATAACAAAGTCCCCCTCATCGAGAATAACAAAGTCCCCTGATCGAGTATAACAAAGCCCCTCATCAGGTATAACAAAGGCCCCTGATCGAGTATAACAAAGACCCCTGGTCGAGTATAAAAAAGTCCCCTAATCGAGTATAACAAAGGCCCCGGATCGAGTATAAAAAAGGCCCCTGATCGAGTATAACAAAGTCCCCTGATCGAGTGTAACAAACTCCCCTCATCGAGTATAACAAAGTCTCCTCATCGAGTTTAACAAAGTCCTCAAATCGAGAATAACAAAGGCCTTTGATCGAGTTTAACAAAGGCCCCTGTTCGAGCATAACAAAGGCCTCTAAAAGAGTATAACAAAGGCCACTGATCGAGTATAACAAAGTCCCCTGATCGAGTGTAACAAACTCCCCTCATCGAGTATAACAAAGTCTCCTCATCGAGTTTAACAAAGTCCTCAAATCGAGAATAACAAAGGCCTTTGATCGAGTTTAACAAAGGCCCCTGTTCGAGTATAACAAAGGCCTCTAAAAGAGTATAACAAAGGCCACTGATCGAGTATAACAAAGTCCCCTGATCGAGTATTACAAAGTCCCATGGTCGAGTATAACAAAGTCCCTTATCGAATATAACAAAGTCCCTGATCGAGTATAACAAAGTCCCTCATCGAGTATAAACAAAGTCCCTCATCGAATATAACAAGTCCCCTGATCGAGTATAACAAAGTCCCTGATCGAGTATAAAAAGTCCCTTGATCGAGTATAACAACGACCCTGAACGATTATAAACAAAGGCCCTCATCGAGTATAACAAAGTTTCCTGATCGAGTAAAACAAAGCCCCTGATCGAGTATAACAAAGTCCCTGATCGAGTATAACAAAGGCCCCTTATCGAATATAACAAAGTCCCTGATCGAGTATAACAAAGGCCCTGATCGAGTATAACAAAGACCCTGATCGAGTATAACAAAGGCCCCTTATCGAATATATCAAAGTCCCTGATCGAGTATAACAAAGGCCCCTGATCGAGTATAACAGTCCTGATCGAGTATAACAAAGTCCCTGATCGAATATTACAGAGTCCCCTGATCGAGTATAACAGAGTCCCTCATCGAATATAACAAAGGCCCTCATCGAGTATAACAAAGTCCCATGATCGAGTAAAACAAAGTCCGCTCATCGAGTATAAACAAAGACCCTGGTCGAGTATAACAAAGTCCCTCATCGAGTATAACAAAGCCCTCATAGAGTATAACAAAGTTTCTTCATCGAGTAAAACAAAGACCCCTGTTCGAGTATAACAAAGTCCCCTGATCGAGTTAATCAAGCCCCTGATAGAGTGTAACAAAGCCCCTGATCGAGTATAACAAAGTCCACTGGTCGAGTATAACAAAGGCCCCTAATCGAATATAACAAAGGCGCCTGATCGAGTATAACAGACCCCTTGTCGTATAACAAAGTCCTCATCGAGTATAACAAAGTCCCTCATCGAATATAACAAAGTCCCCTGATCGAGTATAACAAAGTCCCTGATCGAGTATAAAAGTCCCTTGATCGAGTATAACAACGACCCTGAACGATTATAACAAAGGCCCTCATCGAGTATAACAAAGTTTCTGATCGAGTAAAACAAAGCCCCTGATCGAGTATAACAAAGTCCCTGATCGAGTATAACAGGCCCTTATCGAATATAACAAAGTCCCTGATCGAGTATAACAAAGGCCCTGATCGAGTATAACAAAGTCCCTTGATCGAGTATTACAGAGTCCCTGATCGAGTATAACAAAGTCCCCTGATCGAGTATAACAAAGTCCCTGATCGGGTATAACAAGGGCCCCTGATCGAGTATAACAAAGGCCCTCATCGAGTTCAAATCGAGAATAACAAAGGCCTTTTGATCGAGCTTAACAAAGGCCCCTGTTCGAGTATAACAAAGGCCTCTAAATGAGTATATAACAAAGTCCATCGATCGAGTATACCGAAAGTCTCCTGATCGAGTATTACAGAGTCCCCCGATCGAGTATAACAGAGTCCTCATCGAGTATAAGAAAGAACCCTCATCAAGTATACTGTAAAACCCCTATCGAGTATAACAAAGTCCCTGATCGAGTATAACAAAGTCCTCTTGATTGATATAACAAAAGGCCCTCATCGAATTTAACAAAGGCCAATGATCGAGTATAACAAAAACTCTGATTAGTATAACAAAGGCCCCTGATCGAATATAAACAAAGGCGCTCTGAACGAGTATAACAAAGTCCTTCTTGATCGAGTATAATAAGCCCCTCTATCATATAACAAAGGCCCTTGGATCGAGTATAACAAAGACCCCTGGTCGAGTACAACAAAGCTCCCCTTATCGATTATAACAAAGGCCCCTGGATCGAGTATAAAAGGCCCCTGATCGAGTACAAATAAAGTCCTCGATCGAGTATAAAAAACTCTCATCGAGTATAAAAAGTCTCCTCATCGAGTTTAACAAAGTCCTTCTAATCGAGAATAACAAAGGCCTTGATCGAGTTTTAACAAAGTCCCCTGATAGAGTATAACAAGTCCCTTATCGAGTATATCAAAGTCCCTAATCGAGTATAACAAAGTTCCTGATCGATTATAACAAAGGCCCTCATCGAGTATAACAAAGTCCCCTGATTGAGTATAACAAAGGCCCCTGATCGAGTGTAACAAAGGCCCATGATCGAGTATAACAAAGTTCCCTGGTCGAGTATAACAAAAGCCCCTCATCGAATATAACAAAGGCGCCTGAGCGAGTATAACAAAGACCCCTAATCGAGTATAACAAAGTTCCCTGATCGAGTATAACAAAGCCTCCTGATAGAGTATAACAAAGTCCCCCTGATCGAGAATAACAAAGTCCCCTGATCGATTATAACAAAGCCCCCTAATCAAGTATAACAAAGGCCCCTGATCGAGTATATCAAAGCCCCCTGATCAAGTATAACAAAGGCCCCTGATCGAGTATAACGAAGTCCCCTGATCGAGTAAAACAAAGTCCCATGATCGAGTATAACAAAGTCCCCTCATCGAATATAACAAAGTTTCCTGATCGAGTAAAACAAAGCCCCCTAAACGAGTATAACAAAGTCCCCTGATCGAGTATTACAAAGTCACCTGATTGAGTATAACAAAGGCGCCTGATCGAGTTTGACAAAAGCCTCTGATCGAGTATAACAAAGTCCCCTGGTCGAGTATAACAAAGGCCCCTGATCGAATATAACAAAGTCCCCTGATCGAGAATAACAAAGTCCCCTGATCGAGTACAACAAAGCCCCCTGATCAAGTATAACAAAGGCCCCTGATCGAGTATACAAAGACCCCTGGTCGAGAGCAACAAAGCCCCCTCATCGAGTATAGCAAAGTCCCCCTGATCGAGTATAACAAAGCCTCCTGATAGAGTATAACAAAGTCCCCCTGATCGAGAATAACAAAGTCCCCTGATCGATTATAACAAAGCCCCCTAATCAAGTATAACAAAGGCCCCTCATTGAGTATAACAAAGCCCCCTGATCAAGTATAACAAAGGCCCCTGATCGAGTATAACGAAGTCCCCTGATCGAGTATAACAAAGTTCCATGATCGAGTATAACAAAGCCCCCTCATCGAGTATAGCAAAGTCCCCCTGATCGAGAATAATAATGTCCCCTGATCGAGTATGACAAGGCCCCCTCATCAAGTATAACAAAGGCCCCTAATCGAGTATAACAAAGCTCCCGCATCAAGTATAACACAGACCCCTGATCGAGTATAACAAAGACCCCTGGTCGAGTATAACAAAGTCCCCTAATCGAGTACAACAAAGGCCCCTGATCGAGTATAACAAAGTCCCCTCATCGAGTATAACAATGTCCCCTGATCGAGTATAACAAAGTCTCCTCATTGAGTTTAACAAAGTCCTCAAATCGAGAATAACAAAGGCCTTTGATCGAGTTTAACTAAGGCCCCTGTTCGAGTATAACAAAGGCCTCTAAATGAGTATAACAAATGCCAATGATCGAGTATAACAAAGTCCCCTGATCGAGTATTTCCGAGTCCCCTGATCAAGTATAACAAAGTCCCCTCATCTAGTATAACAAAGGTTCCATCATCGAGTATAACAAAGTCCCATGATCGAGTATAACAAATTCCCCTCATCGAATAGAACAAAGTCCCTTGATCGAGTATAACAAATTCCCCTGATCGAGTGTAACAAAGTCCCCTGATAGAGTATAACAAAGTCCTCTGAACGATTATAACAAAGGCCCCTCATCGAGTATAACAAAGTTTCCTGATCGAGTAAAACAAAGCTCCCTGATCGAGTATAACAAAGTCCCCTGATCGAGTATAACAAAGTCCCCTGATTGAGTATAACAAAGGCCCCTGATCGAGTTTAACAAAGGCCCATGATCGAGTATAACAGTGTCCCCTGGTCGAGTATAACAAAAGCGCTTCATCGAATATAACAAAGGCGCCTGAGCGAGTATAACAAAGGCCCCTAATTGAGTATAACAAAGTTCCCTGATCGAGTATAACAAAGCCTCCTGATCGAGTATAACAAAGTCCCCTGATCGAGAATAACAAAGTCCCCTGATCGAGTATAACAAAGCCCCCTAATCAAGTATAACACAGGCCCCTGATCAAGTATAACAAAGACCCCTGGTCGAGTATAACATAGTCCCCTAATCGAGTATAACAAAGGCCCCTCATCGAGTATAACAAAGCCCCCTGATCAAGTATAACAAAGGCCCCTGATCGAGTATAACGAAGTCCCCTGATCGAGTATAACAAAGTTCCATGATCGAGTATAACAAAGCCCCCTCATCGAGTATAGCAAAGTCCCCCTGATAGAGAATAATAAAGCCCCTGATCGAGTATAACAAGGCCCCCTCATCAAGTATAACAAAGGCCCCTGATCGAGTATAACAAAGCTCCCTTATCAAGTATAACAAACACCCCTGATCGAGTATAACAAAGACCCCTGGTCGAGTATAACAAAGTCCCCTAATCGAGTACATTAAAGGCCCCTGATCGAGTATAACAAAGTCCCCTCATCGAGTATAACAATGTCCTTTGATCGAGTATAACAAACTCCCCTGATCGAGTATAACAAAGTCTCCTCATCGAGTTTAACAAAGTTCTCAAATCGAGAATAACAAAGACCTTTGATCGAGTTCAACAAAGGCCCTTGTTCGAGTATAAAAAAGGCCTCTAAATGAGTATAACAAAGTCCCCTGATCGAGTATAACAAAGTCCCCTGATTGAGTATAATAAAGTCCCCTGATCGAGTATTACCGAGTCCCCTGATCGAGTATAACAGAGTCCCCTCATCTAGTATAACAAACGCCCCTCATCGAGTAAAACAAAGTCCCATGATCGAGTATAACAAAGTCCCCTCATCGAATATAACAAAGTTTCCTGATCGAGTAAAACAAAGCCCCCTAAACGAGTATAACAAAGTCCCCTGATCGAGTATAACAAAGTCCCCTGATTGAGTATAACAAAGGCGCCTGATCGAGTTTGACAAAAGCCCCTGATCGAGTATAACAAAGTCCCCTGGTCGAGTATAACAAGGGCCCTGGATCGAATATAACAAAGTCCCCTGATCGAGAATAACAAAGTCCCTGATCGAGTACAACAAAGCCCTGATCAAGTATAACAAAGGCCCCTGATCGAGTATAACAAAGACCCCTGGTCGAGTATAACAAAGTTCCATGATCGAGTATAACAAAGCCCCCTCATCGAGTATAGCAAAGTCCCCCTGATCGAGAATAATAAAGTCCCCTCATCAAGTATAACAAAGGCCCCTAATCGAGTATAACAAAGCTCCCTCATCAAGTATAACAAAGACCCCTAATCGAGTATAACAAAGACCCCTGGTCGAGTATAACAAAGTCCCCTAATCGAGTACAACAAAGGCCCCTGATCGAGTATAACAAAGTCCCCTCATCGAGTATAACAATGTCCCCTGATCGAGTATAACAAACTCCCCTGATCGAGTATAAAAAAGTCTCCTCATTGAGTTTAACAAAGTCCTCAAATCGAGAATAGCAAAGGCCTTTGATCGAGTTTAACTAAGGCCCCTGTTCGAGTATAACAAAGGCCTCTAAATGAGTATAACAAAGGCCAATGATCGAGTATAACAAAGTCCCCTGATCGAGTATTTCCGAGCCCCCTGATCAAGTATAACAGAGTCCCCTCATCTAGAATAACAAAGGCCCCATCATCTAGTATAACAAAGTCCCATGATCGAGTATAACAAATTCCCCTCATCGAATAGAACAAAGTCGCCTCATCGAGTATAACAAATTCCCCTGATCGAGTATAACAAAGTCCCCTGATAGAGTATAACAAAGTCCTCTGAACGATTATAACAAAGGCCCTCATCGAGTATAACAAAGTTTCCTGATCGAGTAAAACAAAGCCCCCTAAACGAGTATAAGAAAGTCCCCTAATTGAGTAAAACAAAGTCCCCTGATTGAGTATAACAAAGGGCCCTCATCGAGTTTAACAAAAGCCCCTGATCGAGTATAACAAAGTCCCCTGGTCGAGTATAACAAAGGCCCCTGATCGAATATAACAAAGGCGCCTGAACGAGTATAACAAAGGCCCCTGATCGAGTATAACAAAGTTCCCTGATCGAGTATAAGAAACCCCCCTAATCGAGTATAACAAAGTTCCCCTGATCGATTATAACAAAGTCCCCTGATCGACTATAAAGCCCCTGGATCAAGTATAACAAAAGGCCCCTGATCGAGTATAAAAAGAATTTCTGGTCGAGTATAACAAAAGTCCCTCTATCGAGTATAACAAAGCCCCTCATAGAGTATAAATAAAGGCGCCCGGAACGAGTATAACAGCGCCCTAATCGAGTGGCAACAGTACCCTGATCGAATATAACGCGTCTTCATCGAGTATAACATAAGCTCCTTATCGAGTTTAACAAAAGCCCCTGATCGAGTATAACAAAATCCCCAGGTCGAGTATAACAAAGGCCACTGATCGAATATAACAAAGGCGCCTGAACGAGTATAAATGCCCCCGATCGAGTATATAACAAAGTTCCTGATCGAGTATAATAAAGCCCTTGATCGAAGTATAACAAAGTTCCCTGACTGAGTATAACAAAGCCCTGATCGAGTATAACAAAGTCCCTAATCGAGAAAGTCACAAAGTCCCCTGATCGAGTATAACAAAGCCCCCTGATGAAGTATAACAACGGCCCCTGATCGAGTATAAGAAAGACCCCTGGCCGAGTATAACAAAGTCCCCTGATCGAGTATAACAAGTGCCCCTGATCGAGTATAACAAAGGCCCCTGATCGAGTATAACAAATTCCCCTGATGAGTATAACAAAGCCCCTGATCGAGTAAAACAAAGTCCCCTGATCGAGTATAACAAACTCCCCTGATCGAGTATAACAAAGTCTCCTCATCGAGTTTAACAAAGTCCAATAATCGAGAATAACAAAGGCCCCTAATCGGGTATAACAAAGGCCCCTGATCGAGTATAACAAAGTCCCCTGATCGAGGAGAACAAAGTCCCCTGGTCGTGTGTAACAAAGTCCCCTGCACGATTATAACAGAGGCTACTGATCGAGTATAACAAAGTTTCCTGATCGAGTAAAACAAAGCCCCCTGATCGAGTATAACAAATTCCCCTGATCGAGTATAACAAAGCCCCCTCATGGGGTATAACAAAGTCCCCCTGATCGAGAATAACGAAGTACCCTGATCGAGTATAACAAAGCCCCCTAATCAAGTATAACAAAGGCCCCTGATCGAGTATAACAAAGACCCCTGGCCGAGTATAACAAAATCCCCTGATCGAGTATAATAAAGTCCCCTGATCGAGTATAACAAAGCCCCCTAATCGAGTAAAACAAAGTCCCCTGATCGAGTATAAAGAACTCCCCTGATCGAGTATAACAAAGTCTCCTCATCGAGTTTAACAAAGTCCTCTAATCGAGAATAACAAAGGCCTTTGATCGAGTTTAACAAAGGCCCCTGTTCGATTATAACAAAGGCCTCTAAAAGAGTATAACAAAGGCCACTGATCGAGTATAACAAAGTCCCTGATCGAGTATTACAGAGTCCCTTGATCGAGTATTACAGAGTCCCCTCATCGAGTATAACAAAGGCCCCTCATCGAGTATAACAAAGTCCCATGATCCAGTATAACAAAGTCCCCTTATCGAATTAACAAAGTCCCCTGATCGAGTATTACAAAGGCGCCTGAACGAGTATAACAAAGGCCACTGATCGAGTATAACAAAGTCCCCTGATCGAGTATAACAAAGTCCCCTGATCGGGTAGAGTAACAAAGTCCCTGTCGGTATAACAAGGGCCCTGATCGAAAGTATAACAAAGGCCCCTCATCGAGTATACCGAAAGTCCTGGTCGAGAATAACAATAAAGTCTCCTTGATCGAGGAGAACAAAGTCCCCTGATCGAGTGTAACAAAGTCCCTGCACGATTATAACAGTGCCATGGATCGAGTATAACAGTTTCGATCGAGTAAGACAAAGCCCCTCATCGAGTATAACAAAGTCCCCTGATCGAGTAAAACAAAGTCCCCTGATCGAGTATAACAAAGGCCCCTGATCGAGTATAACAAAGCCCCCTGATCGAGTATAATAAAGTCCACTGATTGAGTATAACAAAGGCCCATGATCGAGTTTAACAAAAGCCCCTGATCGAGTATAACAAAGTCCCCTGGTCGAGTATAACAAAGGCCCCTGATCGAATATAACAACGGCGCCTGAACGAGTATAACAAACGCCCCTGATCGAGTATAACAAAGTTCCCTGATCGAGTATAACAAAGCCCCCTGATCGAGTATAACAAAGACCGGCCGAGTATAACAAAGTCCCCTGGATCGAGTATATAACAAAGTCCCTGATCGCAGTATAACAGCCCCTGATCGAGTAAACAAAGTCCCTGATCGATATAAAGAACTCCCCCTGATCGAGTATAACAAAGTCTCTCTATCGGAGCTTTAACAAAGTCCTCTAATCGAGAATAACAACAAAGGCCTTTGATCGAGTTTCTAACAAAGGCCCCTGTTCGATTATAACAAAGGCCTCTAAAAGAGTATAAACAAAGGCCACTGATCGAGTATTACAGAGTCCCTTGATCGGGTATAACAGAGTCCCCCATCGAGTATAACAAAGGCCCTCATCGAGTATAACAAAGTCCCATGATCCAGTATAACAAAAATCCCCTTATCGAATATAACAAAGTCCCCCTGACCGAGTAAAACAAAGTCCCCTGATTGAGTATATAACAATGGCCCCTGACCGATCGAGTTTAAATAAAGGTCCTGATCGAGTATAACAAAGTCCCCTGGTCGAGTAGCAACAAAGGCCCCCGATAGAATATAACAAGACGCCTGAACGAGTATAACAAAGGCCACTGATCGAGTATAACAAAGTCCCTGGATCGGGCAGTATAAATAAGGGCCCCTGATCGAGTATGTAACAAAGGCCCTCATCGAGTATAACAACAAAGTCCCGCTGGTCGTAGAGTATAACAAAGCTCTCATCGAATTTAACAAAGTCCCTTGATCGAGTATATTACAAAGTCCCTGATCGAGGAGAACAAAGTCCCCTGATCGAGTGTAACAAAGTCCCCTGCACGATTATAACAAAGACTACTTTCGATCGAGTATAACAAAAGTTTCTTGATCGAGAAACAAAGCCTCGGATCGAGTATAACAAAGGCCCTGATCGAGTTTTAACAAAGGCCCCTGATCGAGGAGCAACAAAGTCCCTGGTCGAGGCAGGTCAGCGTTCCCCTGATCGAATATAACAAAGGCGCTCTGGAACGAGTATAACAAAGGCCACTGATCGAGTATAACAAAGTCCCCTGATCGAGTATAACAAAGTCCCCTGATCGGGTATAACAAGGGCCCCTGATCGAGTAAAACAAAGGCCCCTCATCGAGTATAACAATGTCCCATGGTCGAGTATAACAAAGTCCCCTCATCGAATTTCACAAAGTCCCCTGATCGAGTATTACAAAGTCCCCTGATCGAGGAGAACAAAGTCCCCTGATCGAGTGTAACAAAGTCCCCTGCACGATAATAACAAAGACTACTGATCGAGTATAACAAAGTTTCCTGATCGAGTTAAACAAAGCCCCCTGATCGAGTATAACAAAGTCCCCTGATCGAGTAAAACAAAGTCCCCTGATTGAGTATAACAATGGCCCCTGATCGAGTTTAACAATGGCCCCTGATCGAGTATAACAAAGTCCCCTGGTCGAGTATAACAAAGGCCCCTGATCGAATATAACAAAGGCGCCTGAACGAGTATATCAAAGGCCCCTGATCGAGTATAACAAAGTTCCCCACTGAGTATATACTGAGCCCTCTTGATCGAGTATAACAAAGTTCCCTGATCGAGTATAACAAAGCCCCCTGATCGAGTATAACAAAGTCCCCCTAATCGAGTAAAACAAAAGCCCCCTGATTGAGTATAACAAAGGCCCCTGATCGAGTTTAACAAAGGCTCCTGATCGAGTATAACAAAGACCCCTGGCCCAGTATAACAAAGTCCCCTGATCGAGAATAACATAGTCTCCTCATCGAGTTTAACAAAGTCCTCTAATCGAGAATAACAAAGGACTTTGATCGAGTTTAACAAAGGCCCCTGTTCGAGTATAACAAAGGTCTCTAAAAGAGTATAACAAAGGCCACTGATCGAGTGTAACAAAGTCCCATGATCCAGTATAAAAATGTCCCCTTATCGAATATAACAAAGTCCCCTGATCGAGTATAACAAAGGCCCCTGATCTAGTATAACAAAGTCCCCTGATCGAGTATAACAAAGTCCCCTTATCGGGTATAACAAGGGCCCCTGATCGAGTATAACAAAGGCCCCTCATCGAGTATAACAAAGTCCCATGGTCGAGTATAACCTTTGAGATCCCTCATCGAATATAACAAAGTCCATTGATCGAGGTATAACAAGTCCCTGATCGAGGAGAACCAAAGTCCTGATCAGGTACAAGCAAAAGTCCCTGCGATTATAACAAAAAGGCTACTGATCAGAGCTATAACAAGTTTCTGATCAAATAAAAACAAAAGACCCTGATCGGGTATAACAAAAGGCCCTGATCGGGGTTTAAACAAGAGCCCTGATCGAGTATAACAAGTCCCTGGTCGAGTATAATAAGGTCCTGATCGAATGTAACAAAGCACTGAACAGGTAACAAAAGGCCCCTGATCGAGTATAACAAAAGTTCCTGATCGAGTATAACAAAGTTCCTGATCAGGGAGAACAAAGTCCCTGATCAGGAAGTGTAACAAAGTCCCCTG
>NW_024751566.1:0-10000 GCF_018991925.1 Homarus americanus
GGGGTGGGAATAAGGGGTGGGATTAAGGGGTGGGAGTAAGGGGTAGGAGTAAGGGGTAGGAGTGACGAGTAAGAATGTGGGACAAGAGGGAGGGGTAGCAGTGGGGGGTAGGGTTAGGTTACAAACTTCTATTTACTTCAACATCTGTATCCTGCTGGTGATGTTCTCTCTTTAAACAATTTATAAAATAAATAAATAAATGGTCAGGTGTAAATGGTAAGAGTATTTAACAGAGTAATACTGAGGTATTACAAGAAAGAACTAAAAACTGTCCACTGTGTGTATCAACATTTTATAAAAGTATTTGTGAAGCTGTAAAATGCTTAGATATAAACTTTTAATTCAACTCTGTAATAAAAATAATTGCAATAATGAATCTAAACAAGAAATGAACTGGGTGAAAAAAATCTACAAAATACTAACAATATAAAAAAGAAGAATTACAGTAAAACCTGAATCATTGTAATAAACATTATTAAACTTTTCGTTGTTATGACCTAAAACAAACAAGGAAGACTCGTCTAGATTTTCGCTCTGTGAATTAACTCCTTGGATCGCTTTTGGGCAAGAGGGGAGTTACTCCGACTTATTCCGTGAAAATATTCCCAACTGTCCATAGAATCCGTTACAGTTTCCTTTATATTAAGTGACTCACAAATGATTAATATTCCCATTCACCAATACTTTATTATATCAGAGAACAGTGCAGAGATAAGCTGGCCAATGAGCGATGGTCAAAGATAATACAGATTTAATACTGGATTGATAAGTACAGCTATAGTGATTTGTTTCATGTTACAGTAATAATAAACTTTATCAAATGTTATAACTACCAAAGTGTTATTTTCGTGATCGATACCCGGCTGCCAGGATTATAACATCGTTTACAAGTTCAGTAAATATATCATGCAGATTAAAACCTAACCTAGTCTATCGTAACCTAACTTAGCCTTTCCTAAGCTAACTTAGACTATCCTAAACTAGCCTAACCTATCCTAATCACACCAAACCTAACCTATCCTAAATTTATATATCATCAACAGATTTATAGATATGTTGGAGAAATAATTATCAAACGTTTGTTGTCTCTGCAAATGTATTTTTAAAAAAAGAAAATGAAATGAAAATTTTCTAGAGAACTCAATTGTGTCATGAGCGTTGCGGCTTGGTTAGGTTAGGTAACATTAGGTTAGGTTAGGTTAGGTTAGGTTAGGTTAGGTTAGGTTAGGTTAGGTAACATTAGGTTAGGTTAGATAAGGTAAGGTAAGATTAGGTAAGGTGAGGTAGTGTTAGGGTTAAATACATTTTACTAATGTTGCATAAAAAAAATCACGACTGAATGTATCGGATAAAAAACCTCTGAATATATTTCTTTTTCTGAGAAAAAAAAATTCTTTACCACTTATTTTTTGCCCCACTTTTTTTTATTAGGTTTGATGAACTTAGATTAGGTTAGGTATAATTTAACTCTGAGTCATGGGTACTTATTGGATACTTGGCAGAACAACTTGTTATAACTTGGTCCTAACAAAGGCGGAGTCTAGGCAAAAATGTTCACTTGACTTCATATTTGGATTTCATTACTGAAGGATATTTACAGCTATACCACATTAATAAGGTCTATCTGCAAGTTTATTCAGTCATACAAATAAATATACCCTAAATGTGGACAATAAAAATCTTCTATTTTGGTACAAATTACCTGAAAAGTTGTAAGAAGACAAAAGCTGTGTCTCTTCCATTCAGCAAGAATTAGAACACTCAAGCCTCATCTTGTTGTAAAAAAAAAAACTAATATTGTATTTTAGTATGTTGATGTACAAAACATTTTCTTCATTATTCTATGATAAAACAAGTCTAACAAGCATTATTAAAACATATATTATTAATTTTTTTTCATGCAATCGGGAAATAGCGACTACTATATCCAGGTTGATCGTGTTGAGGTGCTGTAAGTTACGGGCTAGATTACGAGCTCACTTACGGAGTTCGATGCCATACAGTGAAATAAACTGGTGTACCTAAATATTATGTAACTCAAAATATATTCCCAAAACAGCACGTTTACAGATGAAAATAATAAAAGCATAAATAATACAAACAAAATCAATTAATATGTTTTTTATTACAGTATTTTTAAATATCAGAAACAGGTTCAGCGCTTCTTGTTGTTGTTTTTTGTCTTTTTCCCGGTGAAGATGTAGTCTCCCCATGGCAGGTACTGGTCCTTTTGTACATGGCAGAAAGTGGGAGTTTCCTTCTTCTTCTTCTTGTTTTGTGCCTTAGTGTGTTTTGTGGTCTGCAGTTTGTTAGATCGGGGACCCTTCTCCTTCACCTGGCAAGCCTTCACCTCCACCTTAGACACCTTCGTTACAGTGCGTCGGAACACCATTGTGATGGACTGACACTAACAGCTCTCTCACTGAGGTCAAATCAAAATTTGACAATACAGAAAGAATTACGGTTTAATAAGGTTGGAATTTAAAGAAATTGACAACAAAATGAAGCTCTGTTTATCACTATAGTGATGAGGATGGTGTTGTAGTGATGATGGATGGTGTTATATGTAGTGATGATAGGAGGGTAATATATGTAGTGATGATGGATGGTGTTATATATAGTGATGATGCATGATGTTATATGTAGTGATGATGGGTGACGTTATATGTAGTGATGCTGGATGGTGTTATATGTAGTGATGATTGATAGAGTTATATGTAGTGATGATGGATGATGTTATATGTAGTGATGATGGGTGGTGTTATATGTAGTGAAGTTGGATGGTGTTATATGTAGTGATGATGGATGATATTATATGTAGTGATGATAGGATGGTTCTATATGTAGTGATCATGGATGGTGTTATATGTAGTGATGATGGATGGTGTTATATGTAGTGATGATAGTTGGTGTTATATGTAGTGATGCTGGATGGTGTTATATGTAGTGATGATGGATAGAGTTTTATGTAGTTATGATGGATGGTGTTATATGTAGTGATGATGGGTGGTGTTATATGTAGTGATGTTGGATGGTGTTATATGTAGTGATGATGGATGATATTATATGGAGTGATGATAGGATGGTTCTATATGTAGTGATGGATGGTGTTATATGTAGTGATGATGGATGATGTTATATGTAGTGATGATAGGATGGTTTTATATGTAGTGATGATGCATGATGTTATATGTAGTGATGATGGTTGGTGTTATATGTAGTGATGCTGGATGGTGTTAAATGTAGTGATGATGGATAGAGTTATATGTAGTGATGATGGATGATGTTATATGTAGTGATGATGGGTGGTGTTATATGTAGTGATGTTGGATGGTGTTATATGTAGTGATGATGGATGATATTATATGTAGTGATGATAGGATGGTTCTATATGTAGTGATGGATGGTGTTATATGTAGTGATGATGGATGATGTTATATGTAGTGATGATAGGATGGGTTTATATGTAGTGATGATGGATAGAGTTATATGTAGTGATGATGGATGATGTTATATGTAGTGATGATGGGTGGTGTTATATGTAGTGATGTTGGATGGTGTTATATGTAGTGATGATGGATGATATTATATGTAGTGATGATAGGTTGGTTTTTTATGTAGTGATGATGGATGGTGTTATATGTAGTGATGATGCATGATGTTATATGTAGTGATGATGGGTGGTGTTATATGTAGTGATGCTGGATGGTGTCATATGTAGTGATGATGGATGGAGTTATATGTAGTGATGATGGATGATGTTATATGTAGTGATGATGGTTGGTGTTATATGTAGTGATGTTGGATGGTGTTATATGTCGTGATGGATGGTTCTATATGTAGTGATGGTGGATGGTGTTATATGTAGTGATGATGGATCGTGATATATGTAATGATGATGGATGGAGTTATATGTAGTGATGATGGATGATATTATATGTAGTGATGATGGTTGGTGTTATATGTAGTGATGTTGGATGATGTTATATGTCGTGATGGATGGTTCTATATGTAGTGATGGTGGATGGTGTTATATGTAGTGATGATGGATCGTGTTATATGTAGTGATGATGGATAGTGTTATATGTAGTGATGATGATGGATGGTGTTATAAGTAGTGATGAGGGATGTTGTTTTATGTAGTGATGAAAGATGGTGTCATGGCCTTAATTGATGATGGATGGTGTTATATGGTGATGATGATGGATGATTGTTATATGTAGTGATGATGGATGTTGTTATATCTAGTGATGAAGTGAGGTGTAGTGAAGATTGTGAAGTGAGATGTAGTGAAGATTGTGAAGTGAGATGTAGTGAAGATTGTGAAGTGGGATGTAGTGAAGATTGTGAAGTGAGATGTAGTGAAGATTGTGAAGTGAGATGTAGTGAAGATTGTGAAGTGAGATGTAGTGAAGATTGTGAAGTGAGATGTAGTGAAGATTGTGAAGTGAGATGTAGTGAAGATTGTGAAGTGAGATGTAGTGAAGATTGTGAAGTGAGATGTGGTAAAGATTGTGAAGTGAGATGTGGTGAAGATTGTGAAGTGAGATTTGGTGAAGATTGTAGAGTGAAAGGATGTAGTGAAGATTGTAGAGTGGGATGTAGTAAAGAAAGTTGTGAGTGAGATGTAGTGAAGATTGTGAGTGGGATGTAATGCAAGAGATTGTGAGAGTGAGATGTAGTGAAGATTGTAGAGAGTGAGGATGTAGTAGAAGATTTGAAGTGAGGATAGTGAAGATTGTGAAGTGAGACATAGTAGAGATTGTAAGTGAGAGATGTAGTAGAAGTTGTAGCAGAGTGAGATATGGTGAAGATTGTGAAGTGAGATGTAGTGAAAGATTGTGAAGTGAGATGTAGTGAAGATTGTGAAGTGAGATGTATTGAAGATTGTGAAGTGAGATGTAGTGAAGATTGTGAAGTGAGATGTAGTGAAGTTTGTGAAGTGGGATGTAGTGAAGATTGTGAAGTGAGATGTAGTGAAGATTGTGAAGTGGGATGTAGTGAAGATTGTGAAGTGAGATGTAGTGAAGATTGTGAAGTGAGATGTAGTGAAGATTGTGAAGTGAGATGTAGTGAAGATTGTGAAGTGAGATGTAGTGAAGATTGTGAAGTGAGATGTAATGAAGATTGTGAAGTGAGATGTAGTGAAGATTGTGTAGTGAGATGTAGTGAAGATTTTGAAGTGAGATGTAGTGAAGATTGTGAAGTGAGATGTGGTGAAGATTGTGAAGTGAGATGTAGTGAAGATTGTGAAGTGAGATATAGTGAAGATTGTGAAGTGAGATGTGGTGAAGATTGTAAAGTGAGATGTAGTGAAGATTGTGAAGTGAGATATAGTGAAGATTGTGAAGTGAGATGTAGTGAAGATTGTGAAGTGAGATGTAGTGAAGATTGTGAAGTGAGATGTAGTGAAAGTTGTGAGTGGGGATGTAGTGAAGATTGTGAAGTGAGATGTAGTGAAGATTGTGAAATAAGATGTAGTGAAGATTATGAAGTGAGATGTAGTGAAGATTGTGAAGTGAGATATAGTGAGGATTGTGAAGTGAGATGTAGTGAAGATTGTGAAGATGAGATGTAGTGAAGATTGTGAAGTGAGATGTAGTGAAGATTGTGAAGTGAGATGTAGAGAAGATTGTGAAGTGAGATGTAGTGAAGATTGTGAAGTGAGATGTAGTGAAGATTGTGAAGTGAGATGTAGTGAAGATTGTGAAGTAAACTGTAGTAATTGAGGTTAAACGAACGCGGGTTATTCTGTAGTGTATCCATGTCTTGTTAACGTGGAACCAACATGGCGGTGGTTCTCAATATAGATACGTCATTTTGCCGGGAATTTCTGTCAAAACAAAATATGAATCAACCATATTTAGCCTAAATTAACCTAGCGGCTTTATTATATATTCTAAGATGTTTAAGTTAGATAGATCAGATCAGGTTAGGTTAAGTCAAGTTAGGTTAGGTTAGGTTAGGTTAGTTTTGTTAATTTTGCCACTTAGAGGCTAGTTTATTGTGCCCCCCATACTCATCCTGTGAGCAGTAGTGCAAATAGATTACAAAGTGGTGTTAGATGAGGTAGGTGGTTAAGTTAAGTTTCAATAGGTTAGGTTAGATTACTTAGGTAAGTAGGTGGAGGTGGGTAAAAAAGGTTAGGTTAGGTCGGCAGGTTTTAGTGTAGGAGCTTAAGTAATCCCATAAAAATTTCATGTTAATTTTTGACACCATACATCGTAATAATCCTTATAAACTATGTTAAGGAACTGTGGTGTCATTTTTTCTGAACGGTTTATTATAAGTTTTATGCCATTAAAGAAGTTTTATCAAAGAGCGGCGTAATGAACCACAGGCGTATTACCATTAACTCCTAAGTAACTTAAAACATGACTAATAACCTATGAACATGTAGTATTATATCATTACAATTTAACGTAATATATTATGAATGCTGTTATAATATCTTAAGTGTGTTACAAACATGGCTGCTCATATATGCCATCCTGTCTCTGGCAAAGAAGAGATTGCAGTAAGTAAAATTAATTGCTAAAGACAAATACCGGAAATTAAACATATACTTATTACCATTATCTGAAAAGCTTAGAACCACCGTTTTATATTTATTAAAAGTTTGTAGTGTTATACATCATGTGTATACAAGTCACAAGTTATTATTTACGACATTGCTTCCAGTCCTAAATCATCAAGTCTTCTGTGTACCAACAGATTCCTTCACCTTGTTGGTATTTCTCATCATCTGGCAGCAGTGATTACACATCTCAGTGCATGTCATGTATTCTTTCTGAAGAGATTCTTCTTTCTGTATGAACATGACAATGATCCACATTTCCTGACGCCATCCACATTGTAAAGTTCTCTTGATTGCTTCTGGGCTGAGTGGTTGGTCTGATATTACTAGTATGAAACAGTCATTGTCAATCTTCCAGCCATGCTCTAATTGTGAAAGCATTTCACTGTCTGCATCACAAGACCACAGAAGAGCTTGATACCTTCCTCTTAATATATGATACTTTAGAGTTGCTGCAGTCGCTGGTAGTTCTCCAACTTCTGCCTGCGTTTTCTTGAAGAGATGCCATCTAAGTTATGACAGTTTAGTGAAAGTCATTCGTGGACAGTAGAGCTTAAATACAAATTCCTTTAGACCAATAAACATGTCTGCTGGAGGGCATTTGGTCTACTCAGCATCTTGAATGCATCTAGGACTTTTGTGTTAGATTTCATCAAAGTGCTCCAACATGCTTTCTTTCCTTTGCCAACAAATTTTCCAATGCAATCAGATCCTGTGAAGGCATGGAAACCTGTAAGGCTCTCTGCCCAATGTGTCGTCGCTCACCAGTTCCTGTTTTCATACTTGTATTTTCTCCAAGTTGAGGCTGCTTTAATATGCCAAACACATCAGTGTCTGGTGACTTGATATATACAGTGCTGCCCTTCTGTGATGCATATACTGTATGTCCTGCTTAAGTTCTATAACTTGTGATAGCAATTTGATGGTTGAAGTCTTATTTGCTGCTTTCCACGACAGAAGATTAACCTTGGACATCTTTTCCCAGATTCTCAATGGACCAACAATACGTTCCTTGACAAAATTTTCATAATTTTGTCTTCCAACTTCATATGCACATAGATTGTCATATTTGGCATTTTCTGGCATTACAGCTCCAGTTACCAAGTTTAAAAGAGCATCATTTTCCTGGGATTACATTCACCAATAACATTGTGTAGCTTCTGTACATCAGCATATTGACGGCTGACAATAGCTGTAGAGAGCTCATGGCGTTCTGTTCTTTTGTAATCTTTATGAGTTTGATATTTTATGTAATGAACTTAATTTGAAAACCCAAATGGTAGTATGTGATCTTTTATCACCTTAGACACTCTGTGCGTCATGCCTCTCAAGTGATTTTTTTCCTCTCTTACTTCTCTGGACAAATACGACCTTTATCCCATCAGAAAAAATATCACCATATATTTTCTTAATCTACAGGTGCCAAAGTTTAAAATGACGGATGGTGTTAAAAATTAACCTGAAATTTTTACGTGACCACATATTGTCTTGTTGGGTTTCTGAGAGAACTTCACGGCTAAATAGCGCCTCTGTATTGATAGCCGGTACATATCGTAATATCCACCGCTCATAGTTAAATCTTTATGTCCGTTTATTTTGTCCTAATTTAAGTATCAAAGAGTGTTTTTATTTTTAAGTATCTTAAGTATCTTTTTTCCTCACTCTTAAGTATCTAAGTATGATGTTTTTTTCATTTTTAAATAACTAACCATATTTTTGTTTTCATTATAAAATGTGATTGATATAGACAACAGAAGTAAATATCAGCTGGAGGTCGTAAACGAAGCTGATGTGAAGTATTTTGACTCACTGTTCCCACGAACTAATTGCTTCTCTGGTTTATACCGAAGAAATAAAACCGTCAACGAACCATCCGATTCAAATGTGTCTTAGGCGATACAGGGTGTTTAGGCGTCATTCTGATACCAAGAATGACTTTGTGTACTATGGTGAAGCTGGGGGTAGGATAGGGTTGGGTTGGGTTGGGATGGGTTAGGATTACGCATGTGTGGGTATATTCTGTCGCATTTTATAGGTATCTTGCGTCTTTCTCTTTATTCCTTCTTTATCATGAGTATCTGTGCCTATTAATACACCACCTCGCAGGATAGTGGAAGAGGAATGGATAGTAACGAGATAATATTCTTCTTACATATACCTTAGCTTGATTACAGGTAACACCAGGTAGAAGTTACATGACTCTTAAGAGTTTTCCTCGACTTGGCTGATTCAACTGTAAGACTTGCTGTATTTATCCTTATTAAAATCCTCCACCTGTAAGACCCTCCACTTGTAAGACCCTCCACCTGTAAGACCCTCCACTTTTAAGACTCTCCACTTGTAAAACCCTTTAGGGATTTGAAATACCTTCTCGTCTTGGCTCCACTAGTACTGTACACACCCTCTCTAGCCTTAGTTTACAGTAATGTTGAAGTATATAATGAAGACTCACAGCTCATGGGTTAGAAAACAAAAGATGCTTGTTTTATTTATTTATTTATTTATAGTTTATTTTAGAATCCCCGAAAGTTAGAACAAAATGGCTGACGGGACTCACAAGCGGGCGGTGTTTACAGTATGGACCAAGAATAAAAAATAAATGAAAAATAAAATAAATAAATCGTAAATTGGTGCATTGTTTCTCCAGGGGTAATTATAGAAGTACAACTGTTCTCCAGCAGTGGGTAAAGATCATAGTCACGTATAGAGCTTCCGACGCAGGTAGATTGATATAGATGCATTACCTGGAGTTAGTGGGTTACAGGGGCCTCTTACACGATAATATTAAAGGTGTTTTTTCCTTCTGTTTGTGGCACTTGAGGTGTTTAGGTTAGGTTTAATTAAAATGGTTTAGTTATAATAGTTATATTACGATAAGTTAAGTTAAATTTAGAACTTTTGATTTGCATATATCGTGTTTTAGAAGGATTTGTTAGCTAATAAGTTTAATTTGGATAAGTTTAGTTTAATTTAGATCATTTGATTTTACAAGGTCGTATTATAATGACTGGGAACCATATAGAAAACTGTTAGAGAAATAAATATTTCTACGGCAGTGAATGAGTAAGTCAATAAGTGGTGTATAGAGTTGCTGACGCAACTTAAACGGTATATACTGTACATTATATGTTATCAGAGCTTTCCTGTTGTACGTAACCGCCTCCGTCAAAGTGTCTTACTGGCTCATGTGAAGATTAGCCTCTAGTTTATTTAACCTCAAGATTAACTACACTGGCACTGCCTGACCTGACCTGACCTACCCTAACCTAACTTAACCTAACCTAACTTAATCTAACCTAACTTAACTTCCCAGGTAGCGTTAGGTTAATCATTAGTTGAAATAAGCTGGGAGGGTTAATCTTCAGGTAATCTATCTTAATTAACAATTTTGGTCAGGTGAGGGCTTCCTTACCTTACTCGAGA